>NC_081182.1:171070762-171231093 GCF_029867415.1 Vicia villosa
AATATTTCTGCTATCATTCAAAACCCCTGGAAAGGGTTAGCCTCCAAAAAATTAGTCTTTTAATAGATAAATCCTCCAGCAGAGTAAAATTCCCCAAAGAGTCAGCCTCAACCTTGGACCTCATACAAGGCATGAAATAATGGCTTCCCTGGGTTAAGAGTCGGCCACAACCTTGGGCTTCATACAAGGCACAAAATAGAGTCTCCCTAAGTAGAGTCAGCCACAATTCTGGGCTTTGTACAGAATACCAAATAAAATCCATCCAATAAATGCTCTCCAGCTAGAGTCAGCCTCAATTCTGGGCCTTGTACAGAACACAAAAACTTCTCAGTTTAAGTCAATCTCCAGTAGAATTATCTCCCAGAGTCAATAATAAAAACAATCAAAAAGCCTCAAGCTTGGGCCTCAAACAAGCCAGCTAAAAATCAAATCTTTCAAACAGTAGGTAGACATAGCTTATCTCTATAGAAAGATATTTCTCCTATCTCACCACATTCAAACAAACATTTTAATTTCAATTTCAATTTCAATTTCAAACATTCTCCCATTTAGGACTTTAAAAGGCATGCTCTGAGGCAAACAAACCCAGACTTGTACACTTTCCCTAATTTGGATGAGAATCCTTCTTTCATTCAAGAGGTATGTTGGCTGTCATACTTGATCAACCAAGTAGGCTCTCTCTCATAATGAAATGAATTCAACTTTTCTGTCACTTTGAAATGTTTGTGGTGGAATAGTAGAAATACCTCTCTATAAAGATGACTTCATGTCTCTTTACTATAAACAGAGATTTAGTTCAAGCTTCAACCTTGAGCTTCAAGCAAGGCACCAAAAATAATTAATTTCCCTAATTAGTTCTCCGAACTACAAAAAGCTCTGACTTCCATTAGGGATACGTAGGCATGAGGTTCACAAGGAATCTCAGCGAGCTAATAAAATACCAAAAATAGTCAGTCAGTCTGTCTTTCTTTTCATTCAATTCAATTCCTTCGCCTAACACAAAGGAGAGACTTTCCCAATAACAAGCAACAAACACAATCACATTGACAATGAGAAGGTTCCCGTAGAGTACTACGGATATGTAGGGTGCTTAAACCCTTCCCTATGTATAACCGACCTCCCGGACTCCAGAATTTCTAGTCTAGGTGAATCCCCACACTTAGCAAACTCTTAGGGTTTATTTGAGATCTTTTTCCCCTTTCCTACTCGTAGGATAATTAAAAAGTTCGTGTGATATCGTAGGAAGAACTGAAATAAAATTCATCCTGCCACGGGCGCTTCCTCCTTCGAAATTTCGCATGAAGGGTCTAGCGTGCCGTCCTCCCAAGTGAAATGGGGAGGTAAAGAAAACGACACCACACAGTCTAACGCACGGCTCATCCTTCAGCCTAACGCACGGCCTTCCAAACATCTACGGATGCAAATTGGATTCAGTTTAACGCACGACTCATCCTTCAGCCTAATGCACGACCTTCCAGACATCTACAGATGCAAATTGGATTAAGTCTAGCGCACGACTCATCCTTCAGCCTAACGCACAGCCTTCCAGACATCTACGGATGCAAATTGGATTCAGTCTAACGCACGACTCATCCTTCAGCCTAACGCACGGCCTTCCAGACATCTACAGATGCAAATTGGATTCTAACTAACGCACGACTCATCCTTCAGCCTAATGCACGGCTTTCCAGACATCTACCGATGTGTCATACCCCAAAATTTACCTTCCACACTTCTCTCATAACAAAGCCAAGTTCAAATCTCCAGACATGGCTCATTTAAATGATCCAGATAATTCACAAGCAACTGATTCAAACTGAAAGGTCAATCACAATCAAGGCATGATTCAAACCATGATCATTGGGCAAACATCAAGTGTAGGGATGCATAACCATCATTTGATCAAAGATTGATCATGATTCCATTAATAGAAACTCAGAGATGAACAAATGCAAAAAGGTTCAAATTAGGGTTTCTTAGGAGAAAGTCAACCCAACTTTGACTGGGCATAACTTTCACATGGAACATCAGAAATTCCCCACTCAAAGCCTATTTTGAAGGAAATTGAATTCTCTACAACTTTGTGTCTCACAAGCCAAGGCTAGAAATGCTTCATTTAGGAGATACAAGGCAAAAGATTACAGGTCATTATCAGGCATGCTTCAAAAGCAGTTTTTCCCAAAGGGAATATGGTCAAGATAAAAGCTTCAAATGAAGAATATGTTCCAAAGTGGCTTGTAGAGGACCTCTTGAGGTTTCTAAAAAGTATTAGAACTCCCTCATAGCTCAAAAATTGAAGGAGATATGCTTGATCAAAGTTAGGTGATTTTTAGGGACCAAATGTGAAAAAAGAGGGTTCAAATGAAGAAACTTTGCAAAAAGGCCCATAGTTTTTTCATACAAACTTGGTCCACAAGCCATTAGCATGCCCAAAAACCACTTGCCACAAAAATTAGCATTATATTTGAATTAATATGATTTTTATTTCACTTTTAGGATTTAATAAAGATTAAAAATCAAATATTATGTTAAAATTAGATTTTGTGTGATTTCCAATCAGAATTAATGTCCAAATATAATATAATTTCGTGCATACTGTTTGGAGAAGGAAATTAATACAAATTGGGCCAAATATAGTAGCTTAAAATGCAAGAAATAAAATCAATTTCTCAAATTAGGAAGATTGGATTTGAGTGAGGTTTTGGACAAAGATTTACCCTAATTCTACCCTCCTATAAGTATACAACATCAAGCACCAGACTAGGGGACGCAAAAATTGAGAGAGAAACATAAGGGCAAGAACAAGAAAATCACCAAAGAACTTGGATTCGGATTTTGAGTTTTAGGAGGTTTCAGTAAGAATTAAGAGGCGCAAACGCTTCCTTGGAGACTTCTGAACGTGTCTGGATCGAAGCGCGACATCAGCACCCCCAGAAATATCTCATATTCGTCAAGGTAAGTCGTTTCAAACTTCTCTTCGATCTGAACAATACAAGCATCTTCATAATGTTTTAATCATATATTCTGGTTGGTATTGATGCTCTGATCATGTCTGGATTGTTTGCTTGGTGATTATGTGCCTTAAACATGATTTGCCATTAGAGGCCGGTTTGAGTTCTAGGTTTTCCAATTTGGGGTTTCTTATTAGGGTTAAAATTAGGGTTAATTGAATATATGAATGAACTCGCGTGGTTTGGGTGAGACGATTGCAGGGGTCGCGAAAGATTTATGTGAAAGTATAGCCTAATCGCTATTTTCGTGTTCTGATTTGCTACGAGTAAAACCGTAGCAATTTCGTAGCTAAACTTACAGGCCTTTAGGGAAACTTGCGAAGAAGATGATGCGTTGGCATCCGTTGGTTGGATCGTTTGAATATTCGCGCGCATGATTTCCATTTAGAGTCTTGTTTTGTATTTGTTGTACTGAAAGCGTATTATAAACAAGCGCGTCATATGGTTGGAATGGTTAAGAAGCGTGTCATGGAGGGTGAGGTCACAGGTTCGAGCCTCCCTCCCACACATTATTTTTCTGAGAATTTCTAGTGGATCCGGTGCGCCTCAGGGCATAACTCCCATCATGCACCCTCACGATCCCACCTTCAATCCTCCATTAACTTCAGATCTAACGCCCCTGGTTGAGTCCCTATAATATGAATCCTCATGGTTACCACATGGAATCAAAACCTTAATAAACTTAATAAATTCTATTTGTTTTGTTTATTTCTTTAATTAAAATGCATATGTTTAATATATAATAATAATTGTATTATAATAAAATAAATACATGATATTTATATTAAATATTTTTAATTTGTTATTCGTGCCGATTAAATCGATTGATCGCTATGGTTAACAATAATTTTAATTAAAATACTATTAAATTAAAATAAAAATCAAGCTATATTCGATTAAATGGCTGCAATCATCTTATTGATTGTGGTGATTAATCTCGCCTCATTATTTAATTTAATTTGTTATTATTTGTAGTCGTGCTAATCGATTATGAGAGGTAACAATATAAAACGCGAAATTCATAAAATAATAAAATACAATAAGTTGTTATTAGTGATAATCGAATTAATCGATTTGAATTGGTAACAACGCAAATCCTTAATCTTTTAACTATGGTGATCAAACCTATTGATCATTGCGGTTAATTGTGCCAAATCAGGGTTGTACGCCCAAACCCTAATAATTCTATAATCCATTCAAATTACAAGACAAAACAAACTGCGATAGGCTAACTAAAAAGCCTCTAAAAAACCATATCAAATCAAATTCAAACTCTAAATGGCGTACAACCCTTCCCGAACTACGTAGACTCTGATCCTCCCTAAGGAGGTACGTAGGCACTTGGCAACAAGGCGAGTCCCCCTCTTCAAAATCTCAATCATGTCATTAAAATTCTGTTTGCCACATTTCTTTACAAACCCTGCCATGCAACCCTAATCTTTGAACATTAGCCTTTAGGAAAGGGCGAGGGTGCCTCACACCTTCCTTCAGCCTGATTATAATAACTTACCCTCAATCTCTTATCTGCGTAGGGTTTCCTATTCGCCCTTCAGAATAGGTGGCGACTCGAAAGCTGAAATTTTTAGGCAGGTTGCTACACGATGCAAATTGGATCCGGTCTAACGCACGACCCATCCTCTAGTCTAACGTACAACTCATCCAAAGTATATCCTTCATATACGGTCTAACGTACGACATATTCTGACTCTCAAGCAGGATGGCATCTTTAAGCCCATCCCAATAAAATTTCTCTTAAGGCCTGGATGGCATCTTTAAGCCCATCTCCGACAAAAGTCCCTACTTCAGCTAGGGCAAATTCCTGGGTATTCTAGTGTTCAATCCTCTTCTACCTTCAGATTATGACAGGCGCACATGCCAGTCTACATCTTCAGATATAAGAAAATTGAACAGGGGCAGCTGTCATACCCCAAAATTTGTCCATCTCATTCCTCTTGTTCAAACTCAGATCACTGTACAATAGCTCAGAGACATCCCTCCTAAACAATGGTTCAAGAAACTAGGGTTTTTGTTGTTCTAAAGAAAATCAATGGATCAAAAGCTCCAAGGAATCTCATATGGCTTATGATATTCCAAACAACCTCCATGACAAAATTCAGGTCTCAATTCAAAGAGTTGATCACTCAATTGCTTAGAAAGTCAACAGTCGACTGATTTGACCTAAAAGTCAACTGTGGTCAAAGTACAGTCAAAACTCCTGATTTTTTGTCAACATCCTAATTTATAAGTATCATTCACCATTTGATCAAGAATTGATCATGGTTCATCAAGGAAAGATCAGAAATCAACAATTTCAAAAGTTTCTAAATTAGGGTTTTCATTGGAGAAAGTCAACTAAACTTTGACCAGCCATAACTTCCACATGGAACATCAGAAATTTCCCATCCAAAGCTCAATTTGAAGGAAATTTAATTCTCTACAACTTTGTTTCTCACATGCCAAGTCTAAAAATGGTTCATTTGAAAGGTATGGATCAAAAGATTATAGGTCCTTTTTGAAAGTCAACCAAAAACAATTTTTTGTCAAAGCCAATATCATCAAGATAAATTCTTCAAATGGAAAAAAGCTTCCAAAGTGGCTTGTAGAGGACATCTTGAGGTTTCCAAAAAGTCCTAGAACTCCTCCATATCTTAAAAATTTAGGGAGATACGCCTTGTCAAAGTTGGTCGACTTTAAGAGAAAAACTGTGAAGCAAAAGGCCTCAAAATGATTTTTCTTGCAAGTGGGCCCTATCTATTTTGATTAAATCTTGTTCTACAAGTTATCCAAGATCCAAATGCCACGAATGTTTGAGTTTTATTTGATTTTTATAAGTAATTTTTTGTTCATTAAAAGTGATTTAAATCAAATATTCAAAGGATTATGGAAGAGGATTGATGTGGATTTGATTTCCAATCAAAATTCAATCAATTAAACAACATATATTCAACATAATTTTGTGCAAAACAAGATTGGTGAGAAAAGATTGAGATTGGGAAATTTTAGAAAGAATTGAAAATCAAATTTCCAACAAAATTGCAATCTTTGATTCAATGAGATTCTGCCCAATTATATTGACCTAAATCCATCTCTATTAGAATCAAAACGTGTGCATATGTAAAGGGAGAGGTTTTATGCAGTCAAAGAGCCCCAAACTCGAGTGCAAAATTGAGAAAAAAATCAAGTTCGATTTTGGAATTACAAGAGGTTCTAGTGGAGAAGACGACGTGCTGTCGACATACCATTGGCCCATTTAAAAAAGCGCGCGCTAATTTTTCTTTATTCGTGTGGATTCTATTATAATATATTGAAGGTATTAGTTAAACGAATAACCGGATCCAGTTGAATTGGCAAGCGCGTTTGAGTGTTCACCCAAGGGTCCAAGGTTCGATCCTTGGCCCTTGCATATTTTTTTCAATTGATTTCTCTGCAGATCCCATGCACTACAGACCATAAGGTTCATGATGAACGCTCACGTTCTGGCCTTAGGATCATCCCCTTTCCAGATCCAACGCATCAGAAGCGCAGAACCACCATGGGGCATTCACAGATCACCACACTAAATCCAGCTGAGTTCCTTTCTTTTATTTAATTTAGTTTCTTCTTTTTTTCTTTTCTTTTATTACATAAATTGTTTTTTTATTTATTTACTTTATTTTGTTATTTGTTAAACTTGTTTTAGAAAATAATTTCTTCTTAATTTTTTTTTAAAACATAATAAAAATAGTTATCTTTTTTCAATTATTATTAAATAATTTATTTTAATTATTTTTTATTTAGGTTAATCTATTTTAATTCTTTCTTCAGCCAATTATAATTATTTTGCTAATTGATAAAAAATATATATTAGGGTTAGACATTTAATCAAAAATTTGATTTTCATCTATTTAATCAATTAGGTTGAAAAACCAATAATTAATTAAATTAATTTTTATTTGTTATGTTAATTATATTCGTACCCTAATCAGGGTTTACGAAGATCACACCTACACTAAGAATTTTTTGTTTCTTTGCGCAGTTTCAGGGTTAGCACCAGGGATTCCTCCGACCACGAATCATATCAGATCAAAATCTAATTCCCGATTTAATCCTTATTTAAGTATTTGTTATTGTTTTCCTCTTTTATTTTAAATTAGGGTTTGCCTACAAATATAATGAACTCTGCCTACACTCACCCCTTTTCTGTCTATTTTTCCTTTTCCAATTTTCAGGGTTAACAAACCAGTCAAAGCTCAGATGTTCGGTAACCCTGAAACTCAATTCACTTTGTTTTCCTTTATTATTACTTATGTCAGAACTATCTGCCTTGTCGGGTTTTATTGTTTCTCTTCCCCCATTCCCATAATATTTTTGTATCTGCTTCGAGGTTGTATTGTTTGGCCTTGGAGGCACTTAAACTGTGATATATTATAACATCCCTAGGTTGCTAATCACCACTAATTATATCAATATTGATAGTTAAGCACAATTATGATGATGATTAGTAATTAGAAGGGAATGTTAGAATATAATTAGTGAAGTTGAGCATAATTAGTTTATGGAAGTTTAAGTAGAGGGCAGAATAGTCCTTTTACTTGTGAACTACATAAATCAATTTATGGAGTCTAATTCATTTTTTTCCTTCCACTTAGAGAAATTCTGAACAAGAGAGGGAGAGAGGGAAAAGGGAGGAGAAGAACAGCTCCTTGCATGCAACATTTCCACTGATACCATCATCATCTCAGCCCTATCATTCATCTATTTCATCTCCAGGTGGGTTTCTAGATAGATTGTTGGGTAGAAGTTAGATTTGTATAATTGGGGGTTAGGGTTCATAGAAAATTATAGTATGTTCTTGTGGGACTTGCTGATTTTGTGTTGTATGTGAATATGGAGAATGACTTCCCTTTATCATTGATTTATGAACATGCATATTGAACCATGTTGTTCATGATGTTGCTTGATTTCATGTTATATGTTGTTCTTACCTGAAATTTCCTGTTAAGAATGAATATTTTATGTTTGGGATAGTTTAGGATGGATATAGATGTATTGGGACTGGTTTTTATGCAGGAAATTAAGTATTTATCAGTCTGAGTTGCAGGAAATCGATTCCCATATATTGGAAATCGATTTCTAATAAAAAAATTGGATTTCTGGGCATTCTGCGTGCAGGAAATCGATTCCCCCATATTGGAAATCGATTTCCTGAGACTGCATTGAAAAAAAAAACAGATTTGAAAATAGCATAACTTGAGTTCCGTAACTCAGAATTAGGTGCCGTCGGAGGCGTTGGAAAGCTAACGGAAAGGGCTACGATTTGCCTAAGCTTCCATAACCTTAGAATGATCCTTAATATTACTAAAATCCAAGTGTATATCTTGATTAATAAAACCAAAACTTGGTGAGGTAAACTTTAGGGTACATATTAAGAAGGATTAACAGAGGTTAACTAACAATGTTGTGTCATGAACAATGGTTATATAATGGGCATAAGGGTAGTAACAGTGCGATGCTTGTTACTTATATGTGGTCGTCCTTGCGATGCGATGTTCAAGGATGCTCCTAGACCATATATTGAAGGTCCTTCTCTGGTGCGACGCTCGAGATTGATTGGTGCTCCGTAGTTCAGGAGTATTCTTCGGGGATGAACTCCCGGGGATGCGAACCAATACCTTCCCCTCTTTGTATTCATTATTGAGAAATTGAATTGTGAGATGCAATTCGATGTTAATTCCATGACTTTAAGGAATCGAATCGTGAGATGTGATTCGATGTCAACCCATGTTTCTTATAGTCTATATTATTTAACAATTGTATGTTGAAATAATGATTTCCAATAAGGTGAAGTGAGAGGCTTCGGAACCGAAAGGAAATAGTCTTTCTGCTAACAACATTGGTACAGCCTTGTAGAACCGAGTGGACCCTGAGATAGGGAAACCCACTGAGATTAGTATCTCACCCCATTCCTATTATTTTTGCAGGTGCCTCTTCTCAGGAGAAGGGAAAAGGCAAGGAAGTTTAGAGATGGGCGTGATAGATGTCTTGTGATTTTTTTCCGTTGTTGTATTTTGTTCTTTTTTTGGCTATGTTATGGTTATGTATTTTGGTTTACTAGTGATGTACCTTATACATGAACTTATGGCCGTTTAGGCGTATTGTATGATTTTAGTACCATCTTTTAGCTATGTATTGCATTATTCTAGATATATGTTATGCATGGTTGTTATATATATTGTATTAATACTGCGTGGTTAGTAACTTAGGGAGTGGTAACCCTGAATTGAATTAGAATCACTTAATTATAAGATAAATCATTTTGAATCTGGTCACATGATTGTTGCACCCACACAGCTTTTTTGGTACACCTCTTGTTGCCTGTTGCCTGTTGCCTTGTGTTTTTGCAGAATAGCCAAGTCCCTCGAATACGAGGATACCTCAGCAATGTTGCCCTCATTTCATTCAGATCATAAGTCCCTAATGATGCTGGCTTTGATTCGCTAAATATGATCTCGTCCCTCGAAGTTGCCTACGAAGTGCTGAGGTATCCTCTGGTTGCCTAAACGAAAGGCTATTCTGATCCTTCCCTTAGACTACCTGCCCCCTTTATGGCATGGGACAGTCTTGTGGCGAACGATAATTCGACGACCCTTCAATCTCCAAATCAAAGGACTTCCTTACCCTTTTATGGTAGGGATAGCCCTGAAAGGCTAAAAAGAAAATTTTTCATCTAACCAGGTAATTGCCCCTAATTGCCTTGCTCTGGCTTAAATCTTTTCTTACATATTTTTTATAAAACACTCTCAAGGCTACGCTTATTTACGAGCTAAAGTCCTTGTTTCTTCTTCTTCTACATTTCTTTCAAAGAGCAAAGCAATTAAGAGCCCATGGAAAACCATGGATGCAAAGGATGCCTTACACCTTCCCTTTGCATAAATTACCCCCCAAACTCAGTTTTTATTCAAAAGGTTTTTCCTGTTCTTTTAGCCTTTCTGATAATTTGGATAAAATAAAAGTCGGTGGCGACTCTTGCTATCCGCACATTTCGATAAAGTCAGTTCACCGTATTACACTATCTTTGTCATATCGAAAACATACCAGTGTGGGTAGTTTGTAACTTCTCTGTGTAATAAAATTTGTATGCTATTGTATTTTTTTTAAATAAGCAATGAGGTTAATAAAGGGAGCATAAGGGATACTCCACCCAAAACAAACGAAAAGCTCCTACCACTCGAAACAAAGGAGCGGGAGGATATTCCAGGTGTGAAAATTACAAAGATCTCTTAGCTTATAGAAAGATAAGAGCCAATTCCAAGAGGAGAGAATAATCTCCGACATACAATCGGAAAAGCTAAACAACTCTTTTCCAAAAATATAAGCATTACGCTTCAACCATAAACACCACGCCGTTGCCAACCATATCACCTCCGTAATGGTCCTCTTGATTAAAATCTTCACTTTATCACAAGAAGCAAAGAAGCCAACAAATTCATCAAAAGATAACTCCAAGCCATGACCAATCCAATTGAACACCCTCCTCCACATCCGGGAAGTTATCTCGCATTCTCCCAATAGATGCAATAAAGACTCCTCTTTCTTCATGCACATAACACACAATAAGTCATTAACATCCACCAAAACTCCTCTTTTAAAAAGTTGATCTTTAGTTGCAATTCTATTAGGAATAATACGCCAACCAAAAAACAGAATTTTTGCGGGAGCTTTGACTTTCCATAGAAAAGATGCTTTTTTTACCAAACCTGCATTGAGAGGAGGGCCCGAGAGATAAGTTTTGAAGCGATCATAACATGACTTAACCGTGAACACACCCGTCGGTACGTCACGCCACGCAAAGGAGTCTGCAATCTGCTCACGAAGGCAGCACTGCTGCAGCATAGCCGAAAGATCCTGCACAAGGGTCGTGATACTGCTGCTGCCCGCATCCGACAGCAAGCTCAAATCCAGCAATTCTGTTACGGTCCAGGTTCATCCTTCATTACCCAAGAATCCAGCATCAGCCACGGATACCAGGTGATTTTCTACCAAAACAAACAGTTCCGGATAAGCCTCCATGATCGGCTGCTCGCTCAACCAACACGCATACCAAAACGGGGTCTCCTTACCATTCCCCACGGTACAATCTACTGCTCTCGCAAAATGCCTATCACCCATTCTCTCATAGTTATCCGAAATCAATACATCTCTCCACCATATTGAATCATGTTTACCCCCCACTGAGATATCTCCAATCAACACTTTAAGTTTCACATTATCATATCTAGCTTTTAAGACATTACACCACACCGCCTCTTTTTCGGTTAAAATCCTCCACTTCCATTTGCTAATAAGAGCCGCATTCATGATTTCCACATTTCTCACACCTAAGCCCCCTTCCTCTCTCGGTTTACAAACGGTATCCCAACAAATCCAATGTATCGATTTTACGAGATCTCCGCCACTCCACAAAAATTGCTTTGAATAGAACGAATTTCTTTAAGCATCTTCGACGGCGCTTTATAGAAGGATAGAGAACATATCGGAATAGCATTGAGAACCGCATTGATCAAAACCACCTAGCCCGCTATACTAAGGTTCTTACCTCTCCAAACCACTAACCTCTTCTTCAAAAAAGAAATCAAATCTTTCCACATTGAGATTTTTCTTGGATTACCGCCCACTTTAACACCCAAAAATTTAAACAATAGACTTCCCACTTTGCACGCAAGAAAATTCGAGACCGCATCAAGAAACCATTCCCCCACATTAATCCCGTAAATATTACTTTTATTGAAGTTGATTCTCAAACCCAACATTAACTCAAATCCTCTACGAATAGTTTTCATACTCCAAAGATTTGTCGTGTCTCGCTCGGAAATAATAATTGTGTCATCCGCAAATTGAAGCAAATCAACCTCCCCATCCGAATCCACCTTGAACCCCCGAAACTTTCCTACTTCTTTCGCCTTCCTCATTAGAGCCGATAGCACCTCCATCACCAAAACAAACAAAAAGGCGACAAGGGATCTCCTTGACGAAATCCATTTTCAACCTTAAAATCCTTCGTTGTACTATCATTTATAAGAACAGACATATAATTGGAAAAAATACATCCTTCCATCCACCTCATCCACCTCTCACCAAAACCCATCCGCACAAGAACAAATCTCACGAAATTCCAACTAACACGATCATAAGCCTTTTCAAAGTCGACCTTAAGGACCACACAACTCCTTTTTTATCTTTTAGCTAAATCCAACACCTCATTCACCACTAGAACACCATCCGAAATACTCCTTCCCGGAACAAAAGCCGATTGGTTACTAGAGACAAGATTCCCAATCACACACTTTAGTCTAGCTGCCAAAAGTTTAGCTAAGATTTTGTACAAGCTACCAACAAGATAAATAGGTCTAAAGTCGGCAAAAGATTGAGGATTATTCATCTTAGGAACAAGAGTTATGAATGACGAGGAACAAGACTTCATAAGCTTTGCCCTTTCATAAAAATCCGAAACAAGTTTGCCAATCTCTCCTTTAACTACCTCCCAATTATCTTTGAAAAACTCTAGAGAGTAGCCATCCGGCCCGAGACTTTTGTTCCCATCACACGCCCACACCGTATCTTTTATCTCCTCCTCCGAAAAAGGTCTCTCAAGCCACGCGGCTTCATCTCCACTCAAACACTTTAGAGAGACATCATCCGGGATAGGTCTTTCTAAAATTTCTTCTTTGAAAAAAGATTGAAAGTAGCTAAAGATCTCTTCCTTTATGTTCTCCACCCCCTCTATCCTACCGTTCTCCCCCTCCAAAACGGTAATAGAACCTCTTCTTTGTCTATCCTTAATAGCATTATGATAGAATCTAGAATTTTTGTCACCCTCATGCAACCAAAGTTCTCTAGACTTTAGCCTTAGCATACTTTCTTTCAAGTGTAAAATGTTCCGGATTTCAATCGAAGCCTCCCTCCTACTAGACACCAACTCTTCAACATTCCCACCAAAGTTATCCACCATTAAACTATCCAACACATTTAGATTATCCACCTCCTCCTTAACTTTCAAGTCGATCCACCGAAACACCTCCCTATTCCAATCACGGAGACTAGCTTTCAAACGTCTAAGCTTTTCATACAAAATAAAGTCCCCCCTACCATTGACATTAAGCTTTCCCCATTCTTCCGAAATAAAGGACTTAAAGTCTTTATGTTTAAACCACACATTGTTAAATTTAAAAGGTTTAGGACCACAATCTAACACACCTACATTCAACCGAATCGGAGCATGATCCGAAATGTCTCTATTTTCAATTCTTTGATCCACCACTCCCCATTCATCCGGTAGATTCCTCGAGATCAAAAACCTATCAAGCCGACTCATCGCCTTCCCGTTGTCTTTAAACCACGTGTACTTTCCTCCAACACAAGGAAAATCTACTAGCCCCATATCTTCAATGAATTCCCGAAACTCCTCCATACCTCTAAAATTCAAAAAAGAGCCCTCTCCCAATCTTTCCTCCTTACTCAAAATCTCATTGAAATCACCCACAACACACCAATCCTCATCACCACTTTTAAGTTTCTAATCCCCTAAAGAACTCCAAACTAATATCCTTTCCGAGGCACAACACGGGGCATACACATTCACCAAATTGTAACACACTCCTTTCCAAAAAACATTAATACCAACATATCCCTTCCCTCTAAAACTATTCTTCAAACATAAAAGGTCCTTCTTCCATAAGATATATAGTTAAAAAATGTGAACGATGTATGATATCTTTACACTTCTTTTTCCTACACCGCATTATACACCCTAAATTTTAACAAAGAAAAATTTCTTAAACAAAGATCAAGGCAAGATAAATTATTGAAAAAATATAATACATACCTCGTGTATATAAATACGGTGTGAGGTGTATGAAATGGTGTCGACATATCATTTTCCTGCATATAATTACATGTGATATGTTGTGCTTTTGCTTGTGTGTGATGTGTTATTGTATAACAAAAATGATATTCTTACACCATTTCCTTACACCTACACCTACACCTATTTCACTATTCACCTATACGGTAAACAGTAAAAATTAATAATAATAATTTTTTAAAATAATTTTTTTTTACTTTTAAAATTTCGAGAATATAAAAACAAAATTATATAATTAACCAATTTCATAATTTTATTAACCAAGTTTTTACACTTAATTAACCAACTTTATAACTATTAAAAATCTGGGCAGTTTATTAACCAACTTCATAACTTCATTAACCAACTTTTTACATTCCATTAACCAATTTTGTTTTACTATAAAAAATTATTTTTAATATCAGGATATTTGTTAATCAACTTCATCACTACATTAACCAACTTTTTACACTTTATTAACCAACTTTGTTTTATCATTATAAGACACTGTTCATGAATACTGTTCATCGTCACTGTTCACGAACATTGTTCATCATTTAATATTATTTTATTAAAAATACACTGTTCACCGTATAAATACGGTGAACAATATATACGGTGTAAGTATTGGGTGTAAAATATGGTGTAAGCATAGCATTGCTGATTGTATAATAGTATGAATATAATACTATATCAATACATGCAATGTTTAATGTGCTGTTAATAAATAACAGGATTGTTATGTATTATTTGTGCTATGTTTATATGTTACGTTTAGGTTAAAATGTCATCATGATGTTACGATTTTCTAATGTTGCAACACATTTGATAGACTAAGTTATATGGTATTAGGTGTGTTGTTATATCTTGTTTAATCTGACACTTATTATATGGTATTTGGTTAGCGTCATTTGTGTGTTCCTTATGTATATTTATGAATCATATTAAAATGTATTTGCGTGCTTATGGACCATGCTATAATTTGTTGGTTGCATTGTTTGTTGGATTATAATATGATTAAAAACCCGTATAATCATTAGTGGGCCTCATCATCATCATCATCATCAGAATTGAAAAAATGAATTATTTGTCTAAACCTTCTTCTTCTTCTTCTCATCCTCACCCCGAGAGCTCTCATTAGCCTAAACACAACACATTCTTCAGCAACATCTTGAATCAGATGCTGGTTTTATGCCATAAAACCATCTTGAGGCTCAGGCTGGTTTTGCACCACAGCATCCCTTACATCAACATTTGGATTCTCAGCATTGTTGGTAGCTTGAGCAAGATAACACATGTTGACTCCATTGAATGAAGTTTTTTGTGTGTTTTTGTTCTTCGGCTTTTATATTGTTCCTTACGATTCTTACTCTTCTTCTCTTGAAAGTTTAAAAACCAAACATTCTCATTAATGTTTCTTTAATTCTATACGCTTTCTATTCTCTGTGGAAGTTGGAAAGATTGCATACCTCGAGCTGTTCAAATTTATTGTGTACTTATGATACAATTTTTTATAACAATTAAAAAATGGCGTAGTGTTGATTCTGGTATGAAACGATTGGCATTTATTCACATATAATATCACAACAATTATTAGGAATAATCGTTGTTAAATAGTGTGCGCTTTCATGTTTACTACGACGGTCATTGGACCTGTAACACCCCGATTTTTAATAGCGAGAATGTATTTTTAAAAGGGAATATTCCCATAAATAAATCAATTAATTGTTTTCCTTACACAAAATAGCATCTTTTTCTTTAAACACTATGACGAAGTTTGTATTTAGATTTGTTTTAAGAACTTAACTATGTTTGATTAAAGAAATTATATAAACCAGATTAGACATAAAACATATTACACATAAAGACGGCGTAGCGTCATAAGGTATAAAATGATGATAGTGGTTTGCAATACAAACCATAAACCGATAGAGTAAAAGTCCTCGGCAGACACTCATGCAGGAGAGTTGCCCTTACGGTCACAATAGTTGTGAGAATTGATGTTTTGTTGAAGTTGGTTGGTCGATTGTTCACTTTATCCAAAACGAACTAAATTAAAAAGAAGTTCGAAGTTCTAAACTTCTTAGTAATATCTGGTTTAGTATAATTTTAATGACACAATGACAATGTAAAATCGTCACCTAATAGGAAGTAAAATATGTTCATTTTTCACTTTAATTTACAAATATACAATATATTTAATATCTTGATATTTTGTGGCACTCAAATAATTAAATAATTAAAAAGGCCCTTTGAAATTTTTTTAAAATACCGTTAATGTCTCTGAAAGTTAAAAACTAGTATTACACTAATGTCTTTAGAAGTTAAAACTAATATCTCTAATATCTCTAGGTGCAATTTTATTCAAAAGATAGAGTTAATAAAAATTCTCTAAAGTTTTAACCTCATAAAATAAATAGTTTTAGATTTAAAGAATTTAAATTTAGTACAAATGAAATCACTATTGTTCTAGAGTATTTATTAAAAAATCATATTGATAAATTCTCATTCATAATAATTACTATAATTTTATTTCTAAAATTTATCACACTGTCTACACCTTTAAATCATCTCCCATACATACTAGTATTTATCATTTTAAAATAACCCATATTAACTCTTGAAATTTTGGTTTATAGAATTTAAAATTACTAAATAACTTAACTTATAGCCATTAAATTAATTTCATGCTTAAAAAGAGTGATTGCAAAATTACAGTTTCCATTACAACGTAAGTAAATACAACTTCTTAATATATGTTCTTTTACTACAGTCATAGTCCAATCAAATAAGAATAACATATATTATATTTACCCATCAAATTTATACTTCAAACAGTCAAAGTCAATATATATATATATATATATATATATATATATATATATATATATATATATATATATATATATATATATATATATATATATATATATATATATACCTACTTTTTTAATTAACAGAATAATAAATTAAAGTAGAACTTATTTCATGTATTAATTATTTTCATAAAAAAAGCCAACTTATAAAAAAAACCAACTTATAAATAATTTGTCTAACATGATAACTTTTAGAAAGAGGATTTTATCAGAGATAAAAGTAGCTGTTGTGGCTTTTTTTGGAATATGCATAATTTAGTGTGGTTCTATAGCCTTTATATAGTACTTTACTAGAAGGTTATAGCAGTATTAAGCATTACGTCTCATCTACCTAATTAACTCATTAAGTTAATACTTTTCTACTAGTTACACAACAATAATCACCCATCCCATCACCTGAACAATTCATAATAAAGATTCTTATCTTCCTCCATCCATATATTCTTCGTATTAGATTTATTTCATTTTAATGAAATTTTCGGTGTTATGTGACACTGATAAAAATGCCCGAAATAATTTTTGCTGATAATAAAATCCTTTTTCGGTTATTCTATATTGCGTTATTTAAAAAAATCGGTCGAGAAAATAAAATTTATTATTTTTATTATTCACTTTTTTATTAATCTACTAAAAATAATTTATGTTTTCATCGATAAAATTTCTTTATGAACAAAGATTATTTTAAAATTTTAAGTTCTAAACTTCTTAGTAATATCTGATTTAGTATAATTTTAATGACACAATGACAATGTAATCACCTAACAGGAAGTAAAATTTGTTCATTTTTCACTTTAATTTACAAATATACAATATATTTAATGTCTTGATATTTTGTGGCACTCAAATAAATAAATAATTGAATAGGCCCTTTTGAAAATTTTCAAAGTACCGTTAATGTCTCTGGAAGTTAAAACACTAATGTCTCTAGAAGTTAAAACTAACATCTCTAGTATAGTAACATAGTTTTATATCAACAGTGTAGTAAATAAATTTAGAACTTGCAAAATTTTTTAACCTAATTTTATAAAATATAGAGTGTAGTTTTAATTTTGTAGATTACCAAAGGAAACAAAACTGCTTACGTGCAACTTTATACAAAAGATGGAGTTAATCAAAATTCTCAAAGTTTTAATCTCAGAAAATAAATAGTTTTAGATTTAAGGACTTTTAATTTAGTATAAACGAAATCATATTATTCTAGAGTATTTATTAAAAAATCATATTGAAAAATTTTAATTCATAATCTATTGAGAATGTGTAATTTATATGAGAATGTGATAATGAATCTGAACCATTAAATTTTAAAATAAATGTTGTAGATTAATTGTGAATTTTTTTTCTTCCTCCTCCATTATTAAAAGAAGGGTCATGCTAACGAGTGCCCTAGGGGTACTAGTTAAGCATTCCAAATTAAGAAAACATTCTAGATTCAATGCATTGAATACACCTAATCTTCTTTAAAAAAGTTAATTATTTATATTTTTGATGCATTTAATATATATATATATATATATATATATATATATATTGGGTAAAAATATGTCTTTTTACTTTATTAAACAATGCTCAAATTATCTTTTTTATCTCTTAACCAGTACCCCTAGGGCACTCGTTAGCATTACCCTTAAAATAAATATTGAGGAAAGAAAAAAATGTTAACACCTAATATCCACCATTTATTTTAAAATATAATGGTTCAGGTTCATTCTCATATTCTCACATAAAAATGTCATTCTCATATGATACATCCTATATATATATATATATATATATATATATATATATATATATATATATATATATATATATATATATATATATATATATATATATATATATATAATAATAATAATAATAATAATAATAATAAATTATAGTAGAACTTATTTCATGTACTAATTTTCATAAAACAATCATTGAAAAAAGGCAACTTATAAATACATGAAAACTTTTAGAAAAAGGATTTTACCTGAGATAAAAGTAGTTATTGTGGCTTTTTTTAGAATATGCAGCAGTAGTGTGGTTCTATAGCCTTTATATAGTACTTTACTAGAAGGTTATAGCCGTATTACGCATTACATGTCTCATGCACGTAATGAACTCATTAAGTTAATACTTATCTACTAGTTAGAGAGCAGTAATCATCCATCCTATCATCTGAGCAAATCATAATAAAGATTCCTATCTTCCTCCATCCATATTATCTTCGTATTAGATTTTTATCATTTTATTGAAATTTTCGGTGATAAAAATGTCCGATATAACTTTTACTGATAATAAAACCCTTTTTCTGGTTATTCTATATTGCGTTATATATAAAAAGTCGGTCGAGAAAATATAATTTTTTTATTTTCATTATTAACTTTTTAGTAATCTACTAAAAAAAATTATGTTTTCACCGATAAAATTTCGTGATGAACAAAGATTATTTTAACATTTTAAGCGGGTAAAACTACAGTTTATTGGAGAGACCAGAAATTAATTTCAAAGATTTTTAGAAACTTTCTATCAAGAACTACTAACGAAATAAAATTCCTAAAATTATTTGTTGCATAACTTGAATTTACTTATATAAATACTATTTAATTTAATATCTCATTATATTATATTATAGAGGTGTGGATATACTATAATCTTAAAATATTAATTTATTTTAAAATTATGGGTCTTATAGGACCGTAATTGAAAGTGTCGCATATACTACCACGTGCTACATAAAAATGTCTGGTCCTGCGTGATTATATATTTTTCTCAACCATTGTTAAATGCCTTTTCCGTAGTAGTGGTTGTAGAACTGTTTGGGACAACGGGAGTTCTGAGGAAATGTGGATCTCTTAAAAGGGCCATAAGCCAATCAGTAGAGAGTGAGGAATGTAAGAGTGAGATACATCTTTTATGGAGAATCAGACGGGTAACTACTTGTAGGAATGAAGTGAGAAAATCCCGTACCAAGTGCATGATACCTTGTTGGAGTAGTGCACAAAAAGTAAATCATCTAGTGTATATGCTCGTAATCTATAGTATAAATTCAAGTGGGGTTGATAGGGTTATCAATATGTGGAATATAAACTTGTAGAATTGTTGAAGAATTTATAAGAGAAAAGTCATTAGCATTGCGTGCAATTAAGAAATCTGTAAGCTATGTCATGAAGTTTTGAGAGTGTTGGCTATCCAATTAGAATAAGGTGTTGTGATTATGGATTTTGGTTAACTTGGTGCAAGCAAGGAAGTCGTGGATTCTAGAGGGATCTGTGTGTAGCAACCTGCCCTAAAAATTAATAGGTTTTAGAGTCGCCACCTATTATGAAGGGTGAATAGAAAACCCTACGCAGTTAAGAGATCGGGGTAAGATTATTATAATCAGGTCGAGGGAAGGTGTTAGGCACCCTCAACCCTTTCCTATGGCTTTGAATCTAAGGTCAAGTATTATGGCTAAAATATTAGGATTTAATAGCTAAAGAAATGAAAAGGGCGAAAAGTGAGATTTGGAGGAATTGAGGTTTTAGGGAAGGGGACTCTCCTTGGTTATCCAAGTGCCTACGTATCTTCTTATGGAGAATCAGAGTCAACGTAGTTCCGGCACAGGGTTGTATGCCTTAGAATTTGATTTGATATGGTTTGAAGGTATTTTGAGTTACCTTGTCGAAAATGATGAAAATTCGTAGTTTGATTCGAAGTGTTTTGAATGTTTTAGATTTGGGCGTACAACCCTGATTTAATATGTTACCGTTAGTTGCGATGATCAATAGATTTGATCATTATAGTTAACGGATTATACGGGCTATTGCTGGTTACACTGACCGATAGATTCGATCGTCGCGGGCAGCAAATGAAATGTGTTTTAGAAAATTTATTTTTTACCATCAACTCTCATAACCTATAAATTTAGTTATTACATGATGACGGATTCCATTAAGTTATATTTTTACCATCTCTTGTCTAATGCAACCAATAAATTCAGTTGGGTCGAGAAGAGAATTCAAACAAGGGTGAATATTAATTAATATTAATAAGTTAAATTAATTAAATTAAATCAATTAAGTTCATCTCTCGTCAATGCGACTAATAATTATAATCGGATCGAGGAGAAAATAATATAAACAAACAATTAAACAATTTATTAAAATTATAAAATTAAATAATTAATCTTTATTTTATTTTCTACAGGGGGTGTGCATTGTTCAAGGCTAGTAATTTGGGGTGTGTGGATAGTAATGGGTTTGGCCCATGAAGGTTGTGATCCGTTATGATTGTATGTGGTGAGGGTATGCGTGTTGTGGTGGATTCGCTTAGATCTGGGCCGTTCGTTCCAATCCGATGGCTTGCATGTTGTCTTGTTTGAGGGAGTATGATAAGGCTCTGCACCGAATCAAATCCAAGTGCCAAACCATGTGGCCATCGGAGGGCCACATGGCAGTGATCAGGCGGATCACAAGGGAGACTAACCTCCCACTTTCTCCAATCCCACTCATTTTCCTCACTTCTTTCTCTCTCTTCATTTGCTATCTCTCTAACCTCTCTCTAGTTCTCTATTCTATTTCTAAAGGCAAACACAAAAAAACCCAGAAAAAAACACATAAACATAATCAAACACGGTGTCCACCAAGAACACCCGCGGCGGTGTTCAAGAACACGCGGTGGCTTCGACGAGTGTACGGCGGCCGGCACGGCGCCGCCGCCTCAAAATCTCGCAAAATAAAAACAACAAAAAGCTAAGGATTGTTCGTTACCTCTTCGATCTCTCCTTCCTTCTTCGTTCTCTCTTCTAATTCTTCCTCTATGTTCGGTTGCAGGTTCGCCGGAAATGGAGAGGTGCGGTGGTAAGATGAAGATCGATGGCGCGGCGGAGAGAGATGAAGATCGGCGTCGAGGAAGATTTTCCAGAAAAAAGTCACCGATTTCTTTTTGCTTCTCAATCTTTTCCTCCCCTTCTTCATCTAATTTCTTTTCAATTTATAGTTAGGTTTAGATTTAGATTAGGAAAAAATAGATGAGAGATTCAGATTTGATTTTCTGTAATATTCATTCTTTTTGCGTTTTCTAATATTAATGGAAATTATATTATTTCGTTTTAAGATTTGCTTCTGTTAAGAATTGATTCTTTTGCGTTTTGATTTGTTTTGCTGAGATTTTGGTTTCGTTTGATTCACTGGGCCTGGGTATTAATGGTTGGATTAGGGTTTGTGTGGCTGAAAGGGGGCGACCGCCGCTGGGCTTGTGAAGAAGATGAATAGTCTTTTTGCGAAACCTTAATTTTGACCCATTGACTAAGTCAACCTAATTAATTAATTAATTAAGAAAATCCAAATAAATATTATATTGAAATATAAACAATATTTAGTTAATCTTATTAATAAAATTAATGATAACACCTAATACTAACAATAATACTATCAACAAGTAATATTAATTAATATTAATATGATCTATTAACAATACAATGATGCTACTAATAAAATTGGTCACATGTTTTTTTTTCTTCCTTTTTCGAATATATATATATATATATATATATATATATATATATATATATATATATATATATATATATATATATATATATATATATAAGTGTAAAATTTAAAGCAAAAAGAAGTATTAAAACAAAGTTTTTTTTCTACATGGGCTTAAGCTAATTGGGCTTGCCACACCCTTCCTATCTTTGAATGTACCCCCCTTTCTTTAGTTTAAAGGTTAATAAACCTTAATAATAACAATCCAATTAATCATCACACAAATATATTATGGTAGTAGAATATCTACAAAAATAAAAAGAGAAATCATGAGATATATGGGCCATCAATTTGGGCCTAGATGCCTGCTAATTACACACCTGAATTTGATTAAAGGTTTCATAAGAGGTTGGGTTTAACAATAGATATGTTAAACCTCATGACTCTTAATTTTAATACCCTTACATAAATTAACAGGTGTAAATCGCATCGGGTAAATTTGGGGGTATGACAGCTGCTCCTATTTAATTACCTTGGATTGAATAGCGTGGGAGTCCGCAGGTCTCACGTTCTTCGAATCGAAGAGTTATTAAATAATAGAAGACCCCTGAATTTACCTTGTGCCCGAGTGTGAGAGAAAATAATCGTCCTGCTAAAGCCCGAGTCTTACATAGCGAGGACTCACAGTTAGTTGTGTAATCAGCTTGCTGTATTGCTAGCAAGCTTTCGCAGTTTATGAACCCCACTTACTATAGTTCTAGTAAGTTTCCTTGGTTTGTGAAACCCCAAAAGGATCACTTGCTATAGTTCTAGCAAGCTCACTTGCACCAATAGGATTATTTGCCCTAGTTCGTGCGATTTCACCTGCGTAGAAGATTGTTTTGTAAATGCGTATGCATCATGCGTATGCATGTGATTCTGTTGTTTGTATAGTGTAGAGGTATGAATGTTTACACATGTAAATGTTGCGTGTACGCAAATGAGTACGTATATATGATAACTCCAACGCCTTATCTCATTATCACCCATTGAATTTGTTTAACCTTTTTGAGATGTTTGGGGGAGATCCTAGTTCGGATTGTGTTTGAGGAGATGGTGACGTAACGTCTTACATAAGACTACCTGAAGAGGTTTCCTGAACAGGGTAGATCATTGACAGATGTGAAGGAGATTAGGCTTCAAACAAAGCTCGGGAAGAATTGTCTTAGAGAAGACTGACTGAGGAAACTCTTTGAAAGAGCAAGATATGTCTTTTAGAAAAGATTGGATAAATTTTTGAAGAATATTACCTAAAGAAGTTGAGATATGTTCTAAACAAGATTACCTAGAAAGGCTCCTAAAAAGGATATGAAACGTTTTAAGCAAGATTACCTAGAAAGGCTCCTAAAAGGATATGAAACGTCTTAAACAAGATTACCTAGAGAGGCTCCTAAAAAGATATGAAATGCCTTAAACAAGATTACCTAGAAAGGCTCCTAAAAAAAGATATGAAACGTCTTAAACAAGATTACCTAGAAAGGCTCCTAAAAGGATATGAAACGTCTTAAACAAGATTACCTGGAAAGGCTCCTAAAAAAAGATATGAAACGTCTTAAACAAGATTACCTGGAGAGGCTCCTAAAAGGATATGAAACGTCTTAAACAAGATTACCTAGAAAGGCTATGATATGTCTCACACAAGACTAACCTAAAAAGGTTCCTGGAAAGGATATGATACGTCTTAAACAAGACTATAAGGTTAACTTGGATATGTCTCAAACAAGACTGACCTAGAAGGGCTCCTAGAGAGGATAAGGAGGGTCTTAGAGAAGACTACTTAGAAAGGTTGATAATTTTTTTGGGAAAGACTACCTAGAAAGGTACGAAATTCTTTGATTGCTTCTGGGTTGCCTTTGAAGAAAGACTTGGAATGAAGCATCAGAATTGTATCTGTGAGCGTTAACATTGAATCATTGATACGATCATATTTGTGTCGTACTTGGATGGTAATATCCCTATGATTATGAAGTGACCTGAAAAGGCAACGCTAATTTTATGCAATGTCATGATGCATGTGTCATGTAATGAGATTCTTAAAATAAATGAGAGGCTTAATACCCTTTTTGGTCCCGTACCTATACCTCGGGGTCCATTTTGGTCCTCTTTCTTTTAAAAGTTTCAAATTGGTCCCTTACGTTGTCTAACAGCGTCACGTTAGTCCTTTCCGTTTATTTTTCATTAACGGTGTCTATTTTTGCTTGCATGGCATCCCATTTGGCATCTAGTCATCACCTTCTTCATTTTTTCGTGAAACTAGGAAAATCCATAATTTTGAAACCTAGAAATCTGATTCATCACATTCATCAATACATAAAAACCTAAAAAAAACAAATTCATAACATAGGGTTTTCTTATTGTTGTGCTACATAACTGAAGCCTCCTCCTTTCTTTGTCATTTGCAATATATGTTTTTTTCTTCTTCTTCTTCCACCATGGGGTCTATCCTCGATCCTGGTGAGTTAACCGAGTTGGCTCAACCCAGCTTCAACGACTTCCAATGCCAAACCTCTCTCATGACTAGCTACATCCTCCTCTGGAAGCAACTCTTCGACCACTTCTCCTCTCTTGAACAAGACTTTCGAACCAAAATCTGAGCGCTGAATTGCAATACCAGTTCTCTTGATAACCAAACCAAATCTCTCTTAATCTTCAAGCTTGTTCCTTTGAGCAAGCTTTAATCTACAAGCATACTGTTAAGTCTTACATGAGAGATTGTTGTGGCATTTTGACAGAAACCTGCATATCTAAACCCTAACCCCCTTTACCTTTTCTCTGCCAAATCAATATCCAACAGAGTTTTAGAAACAGAAACTTTATAACCCTAAATCCCACGTCTAAAAAAACCAAAAAGAGTGATTTTTAAATTGAAGAACTGAGCCCATAAAAAGACAGCAATTTTGAGCTTCAACAATGGAGATTGTAGCATCAATAGAGAGGAAAATAGAATAGGAACTGAGCACTTACAGATTCCATGTCCAGAGAAAAATTAGAAGAAAATGGGAGGAAAAAGAGATTGAGGGAGACTCAAATTGGAACTGGATGTGTTCGGAATTGGACCTAAATCGTGCAATTTGGGGGAGAAGCACCTGAACGTGTTTAGAGCTTAATTCAAAAGGTCTAATTTGGGTTGAAGCCTACGTGGTGGTGTTTGGGTTCAAAGTTTGGCCATTGAATTTTATCTTTTTGGTTTCATGGTTATATATATTTCATTTGTAAATTAAATAACAAATTATGAAATAGCATAGTGGTATAGTGACTTGCTGAGCAACCAAAGTGTCCATGGTTCAAGTCTTGGTTGAGGGCAAATTTTGTATTTTTTTCAATCAATTATATGAGCATATGCCACATCAGACCCAAGTGTATGCCAAGTGACATTTTATTTTGACTTTGACTAACAGATTTAACGGAAAGGACTAACGTGACGCTGTTAGATAACGTAAGGGACCAATTTGAAACTTTTAAAAGAAAAAGGACCAAAATGGACCCCGAGGTATAGGTACAGGACCAAAAAGGGTATTAAGCCTAAATGAGAATTATGTATGTTATATATGTATAACGATCCCAAATTATAGGTTGTAAATAATACAGGCGTAGGAAGGCCAATTACGCAATAATGCTCCCCTTGTGATACTGGCGTGATTTCCCCCTTCATCCGAGATTTTGAGAGACGCGCCCCTTAATCTGAAGGAAGTATTTTTAGAGGGAACTCGATTTTTACCATGTCATGCCACGAGCCTGATATGCACTTCCCCAGTGTTTGAATTCTTGAAAGATATGCCCTAGTCAATAGGATCCTTGATTGTAAGCCCCTGTAATCCTCGATATTTTTCCCCTGTTTAGGAGAACCCCCTGGACGTGGTTCCCCCGGTTCAGGGATCTTTATTAGAAATGATCGCCTTTGATTAAACCAATCTCCCTGATGCTAAGTATTGTTTTGAATGTGAAGCAGATGCCTTTCAGAATTAGTCATGCATTTTGGTCATATCCGATGGACAAGAATTCGCTGAATATTCAGAATGAGATGATGTCTTCAAGAAGATTACCTGAAGAGGTTCCTGGAAAGGATATGAGACCGTCTTAAACAAGGCTGTGCTTTATACAAAGCTCGGGGAAGCACGTTTGTAAAGAAGGTCAAAGACTATCTGGTGTTTTAAACAAAACTCAGGAGAAGACATTTTGAAGAAGATTACCCTAGAAAGGATAGGAGACCGTCCTAAAGAAGACTGTATTTTAAACAAAGTTTGACAAGGTTCCTGGAAGCATAAGGGAAATTTGAACATGTATTAAGAAAGACTAACTGAAAATATTGACGGGTGTCTTAAAGAAGATTACCTAGAAAGGTTCCTGGAAAGGTTCCTGGAAAGGATGAGGAATATTTTAGAGAAAATTACCTGAAGAGGCTCCTATAAAGGGTAAGGAATGTCTTAAAGAAGACTACCTAAAGAGGTTCTTAGAAATGGATATGTCTTAGAGAAGACTATCTGGAAAGATTCCTGCAAATGACGAGAGATACCTGGAAAGGCTCATAGAAAGGACGAGAAGATGTGTCTTAAAGAAAACTATCTGAAAAAGGCTCCTAGACAGGATAAGAGATATTTGAACATGTCTTAAAGAAGACTACATGGACAGATTAAGAGATGTCCTATAAAGGTTCCTGGAAAGGATGTGAGAGTGGTATTGACACCATCTGATATTGGATGACCTTTGCATCATGCTCTCAGGTGATGGACTTGCCCCATGGGCTATTCAGCATCTTTGAGAGACTCCATGGGTCTTGATTAGATTGCTCTAGATAAATGGGTTATGCCCCGTGTACACATTAGCCTTTATCCAGCCAAGTCAGACGTAAGGGATGTTTCTTTCTTTTGATGTGCTTCTAGAGCTTCTTCGTCAGTCGGTAGGATTTTTAGCCATTAGTCATGCCCCGTGTAACTTCTCCCTAATATTTAAGCATTTGAATAGACAAGTATGATTTACAACGAAATTCATAGGATGCGAATGCATATGTCTGTCTCGAAAGTTTAAAAAAAAATTCGAGTAAAACAAAGTTTTTTTTTTAGAAAGTGATATCAACTCAAGAGTTATAGTAGACTTTAAGGAGTCAGGATACCTTTTGGCAACAGTGTACTTTCGAACTAACCATGTTTCAGTTAGGGCTTTTAAGGGTTGTAACGTGGCCTGGTTCACGGTTTTAAGAAACAAAGGATAGTGGCTCAAAGTTTATTTGTACCCATCCCAATCTTAGTGATGTTCTCCAGCCCTATGCTTAGTTAACTAGGCGTTTAAGCTCCAAAAGACTTTGGGTGTTGTAATATTGACATTTATGATGGTTCCAAAACCAAAAGTTTATTTGCAAGTGCAGTCACCCTCCTTTTTTGTAATATTTTCCCTTTGTCGAGGGTATATAGTGACCTCTTTTTGACTTTATTATCCCCGACTTTTGCATGAACTGTTTATTTAAAACTATAGTCAGCGGGGTGCCCCAATTTTGCCTAAGTCTCCTTAATAGGTTTTGACTTAGCGGGCCTTGCGTCGTTTTTTTGCTTTTTCTTTGTTGACATTGGCTGCCGGCCTCAATGATCACGGGGAACCATCGGTGAATTCGTTCAAAGGAACAATTTAGGATAATTAAGCTAACTGAACAGCTACCCTACCCCAGGTTATGTTTTGAGGGTTTTTTATTTTGTACGCGAAGGAAAACTCCTACTTCTTAGGCTCAAAGGGGTCGACGAGGGATTAACATCCTTATATCTCCACTGTATAGGAATTGAAACAATGCTTGTACATCGTCAACACGGTCTGTTTGAAAGCGTACTGTATGAGATTGTGGTATCGTTTTCGTCATTCTCCCTCTAAAGGTATACAACTTTAAACGAGAGTTGGATATCACAAATATGAAAACCAAGTAAAAACACAGTTTTAAATATATTGAAAACACTAGGAATAAATCAAGACAAACGTAAGCAATGCATTAATGATTATTGTAAAGTACATAGCGTATGTCGTAAGACCAAATGTTTAAGCAAATAGAAAAGAAATTGCGAATGAAAACAAAACTAATGATTTAAGAAACCCTCCTTCTAGCCATTTATAGCATTAGACTTGCGAGGCTCTTCGAACTCAATGAGCCCTCCTTCAATTAAATCTTGGATCTTGTGCTTCAATGGCCCACAATCCTCTGTATCATGGCCAGGACTATCTGAATGATAAGCGCACCTAGCATGATGCTTGTACCCAAGAGCGGGGTTAGCTAGAGCTTAGTATGGAGGCAGCAGAGTTATTAAGTTCTGACTGAGTGTTGAATAGTATATTCAAGGCAAATATTTTTAAATCGTATCCACAGAGATTGGGTGATATTACCGCCGTTCTATAGTTACTATCGCTTTAAGTTTAAGTTGTAACAAAGTTGGTTTGAGTTGAGTTTCTATTTTTTTATTCAAAAGGTAAAACAAGTAATAAAATAAGATTTGTTCAAAGATAAAAGATTGACAAGATTGGTTTTGGTTTCACTATCCCTATCTCCTATGTAACTTTAACAACTAAAGTATACTTCAATAGCAATGCAATGTTCTAGTATCCTCTCAACAATGTTTATGTCTAAACAAGGTTGTGAAAGTTAATATATTAATCTTTAGATGATCTCTCACTCTAACTATCAATACATTAAGCTTGATTGATTGATATAATTAGAAAAGTGGCAAATAAATCTATCTCTAGCATTTATCCACTACTTGATAAAATGTTGTAGAACAAGACTTGAAATATATTTCTCAATTATAAATCAAATCTAAATATGAAATATAGAACAACAACATTCATCCATTTCAATACTAATGAAGTTCATACAAAAGTGTTAGAGGAAATACATAGTTAACAAGGATAGCTACTACCTCCAATCTTGTCAAAGAGGGATTTAGCTACTCATCACCATGGTTGACAGCAAGAAGAATAAAGAAGAAGCTAAGAACATCAATCTCCCACAAAGTTGTTCTTTTCTCTCCCAAAACCCTAGCCTCAATGTTTGGTTTACAATAGAATAGAATGAATAGAATTTCCCTTTTTTATCTCCCTAAATAACCCCTAATTCGTACTAACTTTTCCTATTCAAAAGATAAGCCCATTTCTCATGACAAGTGGCAACAAAGTAAAAGATAAAATTCTGCAGCGCAGTGTTTGCGGGGCAAACAATGTTTGCGGGGCAAACAGTGAAATTCAAAACTAGACTTGTTCAGAATCTAGCAGTTGGAGGCGCAAAGGATGTTTGCGGGTCAAACTGGCCTCATCAATACTTCTTTTGCTATTCCAAGTCTTCAAGTAATTCCTCTTTTCTTCCATGATCTTCAAACCTTAAAAACGCTACAAAACTAACAAACATGTGAAATAACAATTCAAATGAACTAAAATGAACAAAATTGCAAAATTATTAAATTGTATGAATAAAAGTGTGATTATTGAGTAAAAAGTGGTTAAAGGGACCAAAAACAATATATGAAAATTAGTACTATTTGGTCCCTAACACTGAGCAGATGTTGCAAAGCTTGAGACAGCGGCATGTGCAACGAAGTAAATGATCGTTTTGGCTTGGACCTCCAGGTGCGTTGGCCACCCTGTTGTTTTTGCTGATCCTTTCGTTGAAGTGCTGGGGCCTGATTAACCAGGATTGCCCCAACAGTGTTGGGTTCCTTTTTTCCATCCTATGACTTCTTTGTGTGATAGGGACCTGAGGGTGCCCCTTGTATCTTCCCATTTTTGATCCCATTTTCAATCCTTTCGCCAATGACTACCAAGTCCGAGAACCCTGAAGATATGCTCCCGACCATCTTATCGTGGTACGGTCCTTGCAAAGTGCCCATAAATATGTCCACCAGTTCTTTTTCCATCAAGGGAGGTTGGACTCGAGAAGCCATTTCCCTCCACCTTTGGGCATACTCCTTGAATGATTCATCCTTCTTCTGTGACATATTTTGTAATTGCATCCGGTTGGGTGCCATGTCCAGGTTGTACTTGTATTGCTTCAAGAATGTGTTAGCAAGATCATTCCAGCTTCGGATATAGGATTTCTCCAATTGCATGTATCAGTCAATAGATGCTCCGCTTAAGCTATCTTGGAAGAAGTGTATCATCAGCTTTTGATCGTGAGCATAAGCAACCATTTTTCGCACATACATGCGCAAGTGATTCCTCGGACATGTTAGTCCCTTGTATTTCTCGAAGTCGGGAATCTTGAATTTGTGTGGGATAGTCAAGTCTGAGACCAAGCTCATTTCGAAGGCATCCACATCGAAAACATCGTATCCTTCTACCACTTTTAGTCTCTCCTCTAGCGCTTTGATCTGTTCATTGTCCTTGGAGTCTTCCCTAGAGTTGGGATTAGACTGCTGCGTCTGAGGTGCTTGGTCTGTGTTGTCCACCTCTTGTACTCTGTATTGTAGATCCAGGTAATATTCATCCTTAGGAACATTGTTAGCAAGAATGCGAACTGTGCGGGTTGTCCCTTTAGTCTGTGAAGTGGGGACAAATCCTTCTTGAGAGGTCTCTCCTTTCTCTTGGAATTGGATAGCTCTCCTAACAGATCGGACCTGGGGTCTGTCCTTAGCAGGGCCAAAGCCTGCCACAAATCCTAGCAGCGGGTTTTCGTCGTTGGGGATCTCATCCTGAACCAGGGTATCCCCATACTGAACCTCTTTTACCTTTTCTTGTTTATTTAGGAGGGCCTTCATGAATCCTAGCATCTAAGCCATACCTCCTCTAACCTCTTCCATACTAACCTTTAGCTGATCCACCTCCTCACGAAGGGCGGCTTGATTCTGTTCGAGCTGATCCATTGATTTCTTTTGCTGAAATCTTGTCTGATAAGACGGTCGGGATGTTAGATTATCCTTCCCAATGGTCTCTTGCTCTGAAGGTAAAAGAGAAATCTTATTTCAATGCCATGAAAATGATATGCATGCCATGAATGATATGTTTTATTCGTGTTTATGTCTTATCCACATCCATTGATTAAATATAATAACTCCTTTTTTTATCTTTCTCATTATTTTTCGTGGATAAGACATGATGCAAGAATGCACATGATGCATGATGAATGCCACAATTATACGATATATACAAAAAATAATGAAAACTTACAATTAAACACATAAGCACATAAGCCCTAGGTTCATAGGTTCGACGTAACGGCTTAGGGTGCCTACCCTTCCCATTGGTATGTTCTAGAAGGTCTCATGGGGTCGTTCGTAGCCGCCGAGACTTTTTGTCTCTTTGGATTTTAGAACAGCTCATTTATCCATGAGGTTCGAGTTTTAGGGGTAGGTTCCCAGAGAGATCAGCTAAATACCAAGTCCTGCCCTCAACAAAGTCAAGCTTCGTATCAGACATTTCCGGATATTCAACCCACTCTGAGTGGAATTATAATAAGACTCGTAGGCGATGTAATTCCCCTCTGGTCTTAAATATAATTCCCACGCTTAGGTTTAACAACAGTTTTATAATCCCAGCAGTGCAAATATATTAATATATCATTTAACCATTTAATGCGAATATATTAACATAAACAATTAACATTTAGGCAAGTAATAAAAATTAAATAAATAAATAAAACACAAATTAAATATTTTTAAAAAAAAACCATAACCCTAAACCAAACCCTAAAATGGCGAATTAGCCAAACCCTAAAAATTTCGCCAAAAACCTAAACCGTTTACCAAAACCTAAACCCTCTCAAGCCTTAGGAGCATAATAATTACCATTATAGTAGTTCCCTGTGTCGCACGCTCGCGAAAAATGGACAGAGTCGCCACCAATATATTTATCCCATAAGGGAAAGGAATATCAGAAAACCTACAAAGGAAGGAACAGGGTCTTGCGACCAGAGAATCAAGGTACGGGAGTCGGTTACGCGAGGGGAAGGTATTAGCACCCCTCACGCCCATCGTACTCGATGGTATCCACCTATGTTTGTTTCTATCTAAAGGGTGTATCTATGTCTATGTCTATATGCGAATGAATGCACAAGAAATACGGGGAAAAGAAGGAATTATTTACAAATGTGCTCGTTCAAGCCCCGCGACTTGATGCCTACGTATCCTTTTCAGGAATCAGAGCGCCGTAGTTCGGCTCCATAGTTTTGTTTGTTTTTGTGTTTTTTAGTTGGGCGGAGTTAACGCTCGCGCTCTTGCATAAGGGATCGACCTAGGATGCAATGGAGCGGAAATAACGGTGCCCTTAAGAAAACGAGAGAAGAGAGAGAGAGAGTTTGAGTGTTTCGAGGAAATCCCTAAAGCAAGGGAAACTCGAGTTACTCTTTGGTTTGTGTCTTTTAGAATTTGGGAACTTACGCCCGAATGGAACCCTAAAGCAAGGGAGATCCAAGCACTTGAATGATTCCCTAAAGCAAGGGAGATTCAAGCTTCCATTCCCTTTTTAAGAATTTTCACTTTGATTATTAGTGTTTTAAGTATTTTCTTTGTATTTTTTATGGGGTTTTATTTTGAATATTTTTTAGATGTTTTATGTTGTAAAAGAAAAAGAATGAAAAAAAGGGAACTATTCCTAATTTCTACATCTATGTTGATTAATGCTTAAAAGAAAAATACGAGATATTAAAAATATTCACAAAAGGAAAAGAATTTAAAATCTAAACTATTCAAGAGAATTATTTACAAGCAACTTCATTTTTATTCATGTGAGAAACTATTTTTGAATTAGAGACTAAAAACTATCTATTTTTATGGTTTATCAACCAATTAAAAAAAGAAATCAATCAATCAAAAAAAAACAATTAGAAGAAAATAAAACTCTAAAGAGTCTATTTAGGTAAAAATATTTTTGTCATTTTATTTAAGGAAACAAAAATAATTGCAAAAAGAAGAATTAAAGAAGAACAAATTTATTATTTGTTTTTTATTAACAGAGGGGGTGTAGAAGTATTTTTAGAATACACTACAATTAGTTAAAGCAAAACAGGGCCCGGAATGGGGTGTGGGAATAGCAAGGGCACCCAAGCCCAGTCTCATTGCAGGGGGTGGTGCGTTAATGGAACAGGGGTGAGATCTAGAAGAGGATTCTGGGCCCAAGCGCGTGGCCCAACCCCTACTCTCCTTTCCATCCACTTCATTTTTCATTATTTCCATTTTGTGCTTTATTTGTATCAGCATTTACTTACTTAGCATGTGGTCATTTTTATTATTTGAAACGTAACATGTAGGACTAACATACTCACATCAATTGGTCAAGTAGTGTTTAAATGAATAAGGACAAAATTATACACCAGCCAATGACCTCATGCCAGCACATCACGCAATGATTGAAATAAAACAAAACTTAACAAGATAATGGGGAGGGAGCCAATGGGAGCAAGCCACGTTGGCAATCGGAGGGAGAGATTGTGGGATGTAACACAGACGCCAGAGCGAAGCTCCGGTCGTCTTCCCCGGCGACGGCACGGCGGAACCACCAGAAAAAATCCAGAAATACGAAAAGCCACCACCTTCCTACTCAGAATTTCACGCTGATTTCATATCCACTCTTAGTTTCCACTGATCCTATCTCTATTCATCAAACCGAAAGGATTTAGAAAACCCTAACATGAACAAACTTCACCAAAACGCATGTAAATAACTCATACACCTCCTGTACACTCACAGATCCTAAATCTATGATTTAGATAGATTATTATGCATGTTTCAAGCACACGGATTCAAGCTCAGAATAACCAAATTTAAGCATATACAAGAAGCAGGATTATACACTCTCAGATGCACATGTCCTACATGTTATTGCTATAATGCCAAGGGAGATTCAAGAACTTACCTCTTGATGATCTTTGAACAAAGAAAAGAGAAAGCTCCAAGCTTGTGTGCTACTGACTTGAGGATTGCTTCGATCCTGAGAACTCAATGATAGTGTAGCCGACTTCAGGAAGCCATGAGGATTGATTTGCTTGCTCAAATCTTTGTAGAGAGTGAGGTGATGTTGACGATGCTTGGTGAGAAAGAGTGACCGAGTGATGAAGGTTGAATGATTTCTTGTGGGAGGTTTGAGGGTGAGGTGGTTATGGAGGTTTAGAGTTTGTTATAAGATGTAACAAACTCTAGGAAGGTGTATGGAAGGAGAGAACCGAGAGAGAAAGAAGAGTGATGAGAGGATGAAGAGAAAGAAAAACGAGGGAGAGAAATGCAAAAGTGAGAGTGTGTGGAGAAGCAAAAGATCCGTGTCCTCTCAAGTGTGAAGGTTGCAGCTTCTTATATATTGCCAATGATTGGTTCATGGTGGGAGCTTTTTGAGTGTGGGACTCTAATGCATAGCTTTGCAACAAATTTTCTCATTTTTTGAATGTGGGACTTGGGATGCAATGCTTAGAGAACAAGTATGTGCATGTATAGTAAGTCTTCGATGAGCTTTTCTGAATGCAGGTTCTGCATGGGCCTTTGTAGCAATGAGTGATAATGACTTGTCAGCAACATCTTCATGCAACACCATCCCAAGACACCATCTTTAATCATGTGAAACTATGGCTATAGCTCACCATCTTTCTTAAACTTGGAGCCAATTTAGAGAGACCATAGCATAGTTTAAATTTGAAGTTGAAGGCCTCTTGAGATGATGCTTGGAAATGTAGAAAAGTGAACTGGAACATGATAGGTTGTTGCTGCATGTGGCTTGTACGCGTGGCTTGGCTTCTGGCTCGTGGTCCTTGGCAAAATAGCAACTTGAGCAGGGCTCGACTTTGGAGTCCTCTTTCTCATTCCCCTCTTATCCAAAATTAATGATCTTGATCTCATTGGATAGAGGGCATGACATAGAACATTTAAAGATCAATCTTGCTCTAGGTGGAGACTTGTGGAGGAAGAAATTCGAATCTGAATCTAGCCCACCATGTGCTTGATGATATGCAGGCGTGCCCAGAATTTTATGCCCAGCCTTATGCTGCATTCTGGCCAGTGTGAGGGCATGACTTTGGGGGCTTGCCATTTATTCAATATTCATCCAATTCACTCAATTCTTGTTTCAATGGATAGAAGAGATGGCAAGGAAGAGATGCATACCAAGTTTGCACTCATGGCGCTTCTGTAGAGCTCTAAAAATGGCTGGAGATTTGGCATGCCATGTGTTTGTTAAAATGCCAGGTCATGACCTGACTTGTGACCTGGATTGTGACTTGGTTTGAGTGAGTTTTCAGAAACTTCTCAACACTTTAACTCTTCATACAAGCTTCAAATGAAAAAGTGTCCAACTACAAAGTTGTTCTCCTCCATGAGAGGAACAACTTTGATGTTGGGAGTTTCTTCAAGAAATGTCATTTGCCACGTGTAAACTAGTGCTGAAGTGGACTGCTCAACAAGATTTAAAGCATCAACAATTTTTCTAAGTGTTGGAAACTTTCCATTTTTGTCATTTTTCTATTTTTGGCAACTTTTTGTCAAACTCCCGACTTTATCCATTCCTCGACTTTTCTTGACCGATTTTCCACCAAAAGTCAATATCTGAATAATTCTTCCGATTTTGACCCAAAAGTCAACTATTCTGATTTTTCCGACTATTGATGAAATTCCCGATTAAATCTCTTCTAGCCAAATCCAGTCAAACAAACACATCCACATAGTCGGTATGAGAAGCTTTTCACACATAGAAACCATTCCTGATTAAATGTTGACCAGAAGGTCAACTGGTTGACTTTGGTCAGAGAAACCCTGATTTAAAGAACTGGGTGATTTGCAAGCCAGTATCCTTCAACCAATGCCTTGGATTGAGACTGAGAAAAACCTAATCCAGGAGGACTTCCATGAACATAGAGCCACCTGATTACCTCAGATCCACACACCTGGTAGGAGATTCCTTGCGACAAAAGTTCTTTCCTACTGGTCTTTGATTGATACCAATGATATGAATGCATGGGTTTGAGTTATGACCTAAGTGACGTATGTACATGAATGCAAAGCCTAAGCCAGTTAGAAGTTAAAGGGGTAGGACAAATTTGGGGTATGACAGCTGCCCCTATTTAATCGTCTTATACTCGAAGGTGAGATTGGCGCCATCCATTCGAACGTTCGAAGTAGAAGAAGATTAAATACCGAAGGCCTGAAATTTGTCCCGAGGAGATGGAGTGGTCTTTATTCTTTTATTTTTGTTTTGATATCTGCTGGGGAAAGAGAATTTTTGTTTTTCTAATGGAAATATTTACAGCGAGTCATTGGATGAATGGTGAGAGCTTGTAACGTAGCCCAAGGTGCCAATACAAGGTTCTCAAAGGGAATGTTTACTACATGGAAGTGGTCGGAGCTGAAGTATGTCTGGTGGGAAGGTAAGATAGACAAGTGTTTTAAAGGAGATACAGACGAGTACCGAAAGAATGACACATACGAGCATCAAAAGGAGATACAGACGAGTACCGAAAGAATGACACATACGAGCATCAAAAGGAGATACAGACGAGTATCGAAGGAATGACACAGACGGGCATTAAAAGAAGATACAGACGAGTATCGAAAGAATGACACAGACGAGCATCAAAAGGAGATACACACGAGTATCGAAAGAATGACACAGACGAGCATCAAAAGGAGATACAGACGAGTATCGAAAGAATGACACAGGCGAGCATCAAAAGGAGATACAGACGAGTATCGAAAGAATGACACAGACGAGCATCAAAAGGAGATACAGACGAGTATCGAAAGAATGACAAATACGAGCATCAAAAGGAGATACAGACGAGTATCGAAAGAATGACACATACGGGCATCAAAAGGAGATACAGACGAGTATCGAAAGAATGACACATACGAGCAACAAAAGGAGATACAGACGAGTATCGAAAGATTGACACATACGAGCATCAAAAGGAGATACAGACGAGTATCGAAAGAAGTGACACATACGAGCATCAAAAGGAGATACAGACGAGTATCAAAAGAATGACACATACGAGCATCAAAAGGAGATACAGACGAGTATCGAAAGAATGACACATACGAGCATCAAAAGAAGATACAGACGAGTATCGAAAGAATGACACAGACGAGCATCAAAAGGAGATACAGACGAATATCGAAAGAATGACACAGACGAGCATCAAAAGGAGATACAGACGAGTATCGAAAGAATGACACAGACGAGCATCAAAAGGAGATACAGACGAGTATCGAAAGAATGACAAATACGAGCATCAAAAGGAGATACAGACGAGTATCGAAAGAATGACAAATACGAGCATCAAAAGGAGATACAGACGAGTATCGAAAGAATGACACATACGAGCATCAAAAGGAGATACAGACGAGTATCGAAAGAATGACACATACGAGCATCAAAAGGAGATACAGACGAGTATCGAAAGAATGACAAATACGAGCATCAAAAGGAGATACAGACGAGTATCGAAAGAATGACACATACGAGCATCAAAAGGAGATACAGACGAGTATCAAAAGAATGACACATACGAGCATCAAAAAGAAGATTCAGATTTAAGATTTTGGGCTATTGGACCCACTGGGGATTGGGAATTGGATTTGAAAATGGTGTGCCTGGACGAGAGGCGAGGGATGCACAACATAGGGGTTGGATCTGAAAAAATTTCCCGTACGAGGGAAGGGATCGCGGAGACTAGGGACGACTAGGCTCGGCAAATAGATGACAGTAACCACGGGGGATTTCGGGGATATTGATGCTGACGAAGCATAAGAGTTACATTGATCCCTCAGGCCAAAGGCGGGGCGTAACTCTTCAAGAGTGGCAATCGTTCGAATTGCCACACACCAAGTATGGTTTATTCAAACGATTGAAAAATGAGATGGGTTGAATGCCCACCCTCATTCGCACTCTTATATGCTCGTAGCACACGGGAAATAACCACAACAAGACTAGAGACGACTAGACTCGACAAGAAGATGATAGTAACCACTGGGGATTACAAGAATATGGATGCTTGCGAAGCATAAGAATTTTCATTAATCCCTCAGGCCAAAAGGCGGGGTGTAACTCTTCAAGAGCGGCAATCGTTCGAATTGCCACACACCAAGTATGGTTACTCAAACGGTTGAAAAATGAGATGGGTTGAAAGCCCACCCTCATTCACACTCTAATATGCACGCAGCACACGGGAAATAACCTCGGAGACAACGAATCTGACGAAGAAATACATTGCATCCGATCCATATTGGAGATAGAAGATAAGATTTCTTTTTGGGGATTGAGAAAACCAAGTATCGGCATCGTGGATGGAGGAGATTTGTAATGGAGTAGCAGATATCAATCGGAATTTGTAAGGACATTTCTCCAGTGGGGAAGTAACATCGTCTTGATTGAGAGATGATTTGTATTATCTGGCTTATGCTCTGTATGTTTGACTTTTTCTATGGCGTAATGTTCCGCTTTGGACGGATATGCTACGCTTTTGAGGATGCAATGTTATATGCAATGGAAACTATATGCAGAGCGCCAAATAAAGGCATCGGTGTGATAGGGGAGCAAGACCATTGGGGTCCGTTGCTTGTTGTCTTGAAATGCCAATATGAGTTGACGTTAGAACCCTATAGTACCAAAGACTATTGGAAACTGTGCTGAGGGTTAGAGCATAGCTCTGCTGGGGAGGAAGTGACTTCGCCCGACTTTCCTTACATCCTATACTGCTTGGGGAATCATGAGTTTTGAGGGACCATTCTTTGTCTGCCATATTGAAGAGGGACATGGACCTCTTCAGGTGCCCCATGCTTACCAGCACTGATGAATTATACTCTTGAACTTTCATGCGGGATGATGACGACCTTTGTGACATGTCATAAGCCAAGATGACGGCTAGAACCTGCAACCTGCACAGAAAACAACGTTTGGATGCAAATGGTGCCCCTTAGAGCACTTTTATGTTTATGTAACATCATGTTTCGTTTTGATTTTGTGATTATTATTCCCCATGCTTTCAATGCAATGTTTAATAACGAATTAAATCACACCTCGCATGCGAAAAATGAAAAGTAGGAAGGAAAGCTTTTTATCAAAAGATCACTTTATTGATGGAATGCCTATGGATAGGCTTCTGTACAGGGAAGCAACTCCTAAATGAGGTAGTTGCGAAAAGGAAAATAAAATTCAAAGAGCAAAAATGGCAAAGAGAAATGCTCGACTTTCCATTAAAACTGGTATTGCTACAGTTCCCATATCCTCGATCTTCTCAATGCTTTGCTTTAGAAGCGTAATGGTTGGATCGATCTGTCCGCTTTGCCAAGGGTGTATAGAGATCTTCGTGAAGGAAATTCAGACTGCAGCCTCTCGCTTTAGATCCCTAACTTTTGCCTGGACCGCCCTTTCGGGTTTTCAATCCAGCGGGATACCCCTTTTTGCCTAAGTCGCCCTTTCGGGTTTTCAACTTAGCGGGTTATACTCTTTTTGTTTTATCCCTAATTTTTGCCCAAACCCTTTTGGTTTGCCGGGATGCCCTTATTTTTTCCTAGGTACGTCGACCTAGCGGGTCTTTTATGCGTAGTATTTTTTGACTGAGTCTGAATTGACTGAAAGTGGAACGTCTTCCCCATCCATATTTGTCAGGATTAAAGCACCACCTGAAAAGCTTTCTTCACAATGTATGGTCCCTCATAGTTGGGAGTCCATTTGCCCCTTGGATCGGTGTGAATTGGCAAGATCTTCCTTACGACTAGGTCACCTGTGTGGAATTCTCGAGGCCGAATCTTCTTGTCATACGCTTTCTTGATCCTCTTTTGGTACAACTGGCCATGGCAGATAGCAGATAAGCGTTTCTCCTCAATTAGATTGAGATGATCAAGCCTCGTTTGAACCCATTCTGTTTCATCGAGTTTGGCGTCCATCAAGACTCTCAACGAAGGAATTTCCACTTCGACAGGTAGTACGGCCTCCATACCGTAGACAAGAGAGAAGGGAGTTGCCCCAGTTGAAGTACGAACCGAAGTTCTATAGCCATGCAAAGCAAACGGTAACATTTCATGCCAGTCTTTATACGTTCTAACCATCTTCTGGACGATCTTCTTTATATTCTTGTTAGCAGCTTCGACTGCGCCATTCATCTTTGGCCGATAGGGTGATGAATTGTGATGTTCAATCTTGAACTCTTCACACAACTCTGCCATCATCTTGTTATTAAGATTGGACCCATTATCAGTGATGATCTTGTTTGGAACCCCATATCGGCATATGATTTCTTTCTTGATAAAGCGAGTGACGACTTGCTTGGTTACGTTCTTGTAAGAAGCAGCTTCAACCCATTTGGTGAAGTAGTCGATAGCAACAAGAATAAATCTATGCCCATTTGACGCTTGTGGCTCAGTTCGTCCAATCATGTCTATACCCCACATAGCAAAGGGCCAAGGCGACGTCAGGATATTCAGAGGAGTTGGAGGAACATGAATTCTGTCAGCATACACTTGGCATTTGTCGCACTTCTTCATGTATACATAACAATCACTTTCAATTGTCATCCAGTAATATCCTGCTCGCAAGATCTTTTTGGCCATAGAGTGCCCACTAGAATGAGTTCTAAAGGATCCTTCATGAATTTCCCGCATGATCAATTCTGCTTCGTGTCTATCCACGCATCTGAGCAAAACTGAATCATAGTTTCTTTTGTACAGGACATCTCATGACAAGAAGAATTTGGACGCTAACCTTCGAAGCGTTCGCTTATCACCAATCGTAGCATCTTCGGGATACTCTTGCTTCTCAACATACCTCTTGATGTCGTAATACCATGGCCTTTCATTATACACATCTTCAGTAGTGAGACAGTGAGCAGGAAATACATGTGCAGGTTCTTTGTAACGGAGGATCCTTATGTCTGGCACTTCTTTAGGGGAGCTAACTCTGAACATAGCTGCCAAAGTAACCAAAGCATCTGCCAATTGATTCTCCTCTCGTGGGATGTGGTCAAAAGTGATTTCCTCGAAAGCGGGCAACAACTCCAAGATATAGTCCTTATGAGGAACTAAATTGGGGTGACGTGTTTCCCAATCACCTCTTACTTGATGTATGACCAAGGCAGAATCCCCGTAAACCTCAAGGATCTTGATCCTCATATCAATGGCTGCTTCGAGGCCCATTATGCAAGCTTCGTATTCTGCGACATTGTTTGTGCAATCAAAGCATATTCTAGCTGTGAAAGGGATGTGAGTTTGACGAGGAGAAGTCAAAACTGCCCCAATACCATGGCCCATAGCATTTGATGCACCATCGAACGTGAGAGTCTATCGCTCTCCTGGTTCGGGTCCTTCATTATCATCCAGTTTCATGATATCTTCATCAGGAAAGTCAAACTTCATTGACTGATACTCTTCTAATGGCTGATGAGCAAGATGATCTGCAAGGACACTTCCTTTGATGGCCTTCTGTGTGACATACTGGATATCATATTCTGATAAAAGCATTTGCCACCGGGCTAGTCTTCCTATAAGGGCCGGTTTTTCAAAGATGTACTTTATCGGGTCCATTTTGGAGATCAATAGAGTGGTGTGAGTCAACATATACTGCCTCAGTCGGCGAGTAGCCCATACCAAAGCACAGCAAGTTTTCTCGATTAGTGAGTAACGGGATTCACAATCGGTAAACTTTTTGCTCAGGTAATAAATGGCGCACTCTTTTCGACCAGACTCGTCATGCTGGCCCATCACACACCCCATAGATCCTTCAAGCACAGTTAAGTACATAAGAAGCGGTCTTCCAGGGACCGGAGGCATGAGGATTGGTGGCTCTTGGAGATACTGTTTGATCTTTTCGAAGGCTTCTTGACAATGATCATCCCAACGGATATCTTGATTCTTGCGCAACAACTTAAAGATGGGTTCACAAGTGTCAGTGAGATAAGAAATGAACCTGGCTATATAATTCAATCTCCCAAGGAACCCTCGAACTTCTTTTTCATTCTTCGGTGTTGGCATATTCTGTATTGCTCTTACTTTATCAGGGTCGACCTCAATCCCTCGTTGACTCACAATGAATCCAAGTAACTTTCCCGATCGCACTCCAAAAGTGCACTTGTTTGGATTAAGCCTCAACTTGAATTTTCGCAAACGAGCAAACAATTTCTCAAGATATACCAAATGTTCCTCCTCAGTTTGGGATTTTGCAATCATATCATCGACGTACACCTCAATCTCTTTATGGATCATGTCATGGAAGAGAGTCACCATTGCTCGTTGATATGTTGCACCAGCATTCTTAAGACCAAAAGGCATCACCTTATAACAATACGTACGGAGTGGTAAAAGTAGTCTTGGTCATATCTTCAGGAGCCATCTTTATTTGATTATAGCCAGAAAAACCATCCATGAAGGAGAACACCGAATATTGAGCAGTGTTGTCGACTAGCACATCAATATGAGGCAGAGGGAAATCATCCTTCGGACTTGCCCTATTCAAATCTCGGTAGTCAACACACATGCGTACCTTTCCGTCCTTCTTAGGAACAGGTACTATGTTTGCAATCCAAGGAGGATACTCACACACAGATAAGAAACCAGCCTTCAACTGTTTTTCAACTTCTTCCTTGATTTTCAAAGCCACATCAGGTCGAGTTCTTCGTGGTTTTTTCTTTACAGACGGACATTCTGGTTTGAGAGGTAGCTTGTGCATAACTATATCCGTGTCTAAACCAGGCATGTCTTCATATGACCAGGCGAAGATATCAACATACTCTCGAAGCAGCTCAATCAACCTTCTCTTTACATCACTTTGCAAAGCGGCACCTATCTTGACCTCTCTCTTTGCTTCTTCTGTACCGAGGTTGATGATTTCTATGGCTTCTTGATGTGGCTGAATAGATTTCTCCTCTTGTCTCAAAAGTCTTGCCAATTCCTCAGAGACTTCACAATCTTCCCCACTATCCTCATCAGCTTGGTCAATTGGATTCTCAAGGATATTAAGACGTGGAACTGTAACATTATCATTTTTGATGGAATTCGAGCCGGATCTGCACGATGGATGATTTATGCCTTAGAATGCAACACATAAAAAGGAAAAAAGAAAAGCTTTTCCATTTTTGAAAAAGTTTTTAAAGTAAAAACAAAAATGAAAGAAATGGAACAGTAATTGCATGCGAAGATATGATTTTCATTCAATATTAAACAAATTGAAACAACATGGGGGCCCTTCTTTGTACAAGTGGTCAAAATGCTTAGGGCGAAGCATATGACTTATCGAAACAAGAAAATTACATCTTCATAAAAGTGACTCTGGGGATGTCCAAGATAGTCCAATTGTTGAGTTCCTGTCCAGGCGCAGCATGGCAAATGAATCTAGAGAGATCTTCTTCATCATCATCATCCACGGCGAGAACCTGACTTCCAGAACTGGTGCTTGCACTGACTAACACTTGAGAAATGGGGGGAATCACCTTCTTTCCAGGAATTATGCTGAGCTGAGTAGAAGAAGATGGTTGATACCCAAGGCCATACTTGTCTCGCTTCTCATGGACATCAATCAGCTTGCCCCAGGCACTATGGGGAGTACCAGCTTCTAAGAAGGCCTTAGCATCATTTAAAGACGAGAGGGGTGCTCCGAGTTCCTTCTTATTCTCAGTCACGGGGAGTTTATCAACCGACACAATCTCTAAGGCTTGAAAAGGTGTCTCTTGTATCTCTCCCTCCACTTCAACATAACGGTATGATGCCAGATTATTGACTATCAAATCCTCTTCACCAGTGATCACAACAATCTTGTCATTCACAACAAATTTCAAACACTGATGGAGGGTAGATGTCACAGCCCCAGCAGCATGGATCCAAGGACGACCCAAGAGGCAAGTGTACGAAGGACGTATATCCATAACATAGAAGGCAATATAGAACATGTGAGGGCCAATCAAGACAGGCAAATCAATTTCTCCTTCTACGGACCTTCTAGAACCATCAAACGCTCTAACACTCATGGTACAAGGCCTCATCATAACCCCATCCATACTCAGCTTAAACAAAGTAGTTTTAGGCATCAAATTAAGAGAAGAACCCGTATCAATCAGAACTCGAGACAACACAGCATCCAGACCCTTGACAGAGATATGCAACGCTTTGTTGTGTGCTCTACCCTCAGGTGGGAGTTTATCATCAGAAAAAACCCAAACAATTACCAGCAGCAATATTGGTCACAACCCCTTCAAACTGAGGCACGGTAATGTCTTGAGTCACGTGAGCGGAAGCCAGAACTTTCATTAGAGCATCACGGTGAGCTTCTGAATGCACCAAGAGGGACAAGATGGAGATCTTGGCTTGGGTTTGATCAAGTTGATCAATCACCTTGTAGTCACTTTTCTTAATGATCCTCAAGAGTTGCTCGGCATCTTGTGCATTACGTGTTACGGGAGGGTCGACAGCAACTTGCTTTCCTTTAGTTTGTGCATTAGCGTCCTTATTGGTCTCTTTAGGAAGCGAAGGAGGGGCAGCAAAGATCCGACCACTACGGGTAATGCCACTAGTGCCAGCAATATTTGTGATGCTCGAATTACCCACTGGAGGACAGTCATACTTCTTCCCTCGAATATACACAGCATTATAACTCCAAGGAACAGCCTTGGAATTACTCACAGGAGAAGGAACGAGAGATGAGGTCGAAGGGGTCAGAGGGGCATCTGGAACCTAAATAACCAACGGAGTTCTCGGAGCCTGAATGACCAAGGGAGTACTCGCAGCACGAATGACCAAAGGGGTGCTTTGATTCTTTGACACCTCAGCAGGATAGTAAGGTATCTCTAGAGTAGCCACATCTTCGTCAGAAACAACCCTTTCCACTCTAAGAACACCTTCATCCATCAGTTTTTGAATCTCTTCTTTCAACTTAGCACATTCTTCCGGATTAGAAGAACATTCCAAACAGAAGTCGTGTAATTCACACAAAACCTTTTGTTGCATGAGATGCTCTCTGATTATTGCAAGCGGCATCTTAACCTCATTAACATCCGTCACCATGATCTATTCGTCACATAACTCAATGGCATTGGTCGCACCAGCATGAGGAGGCATAGGGTTATTCTGCACATTAGGACCAGTAGGAGCGAACGAGATAAGCTTGTCGTCAAGGAGGTCCTGAACTTTGTACTTCAATGCTCTACACCTTTCAATCGTATGGCCTGGGGCACCTGAATGAAATTCACATCGAGCATTAGCGTCATATCCGGGAGGAAGAGGGTTAGGTGGAGGACCCATTTCGCGGAGTTGCACTAATTGACCAGCAAGAAATTGGGGGAGAAGCTGAGCATACGGCATTGGAACCGGATCTATACGCCTGTCAGGGTATCTTTGCCTTTGTGGACCTCTCTGACCTTGAGGCCTAGGATTCTGTTGGCGATTCTGAGGAGCGGCAGCTTGTTGTTGTGGCACGAAAGGCTGTTGAGGTGCCACCCAAGGTTGTGGAAGAGCAGCAGCATATGCCTGAGGGATATACGGACCAGGAACAACATAAGGCATCGGATAATAAGGAGGTGGAACAGCAGAATATGCGGGAGCTCGGCCTTGGTCAACAGAAGCGGTGCTAGTCTCACCTTCCTTCTTCTTCACAAACCCAGAATACGGCTTCTTACCATTACCACCTGAGTTTCTAGGACTAGTAACACCTTAAATGGTGCCAGCTTTGACACAGTTCTCAACCCTCTCACCAATGATGACCACATCCGAAAAGGAAGGAGAAGTATTACTAACCATGTGCTGAAGATACGACCCCTTCAGAGTTCCCATAAACAAATCAATCAACTCACGGTCCAAGAGAGGAGGTTGGACACGAGCAGCAAGCTCACGCCACCTCTTGGCGTATTCCTTAAAGGACTCTTCAGATTTTTGTGACATATTTTGCAGCTGTGCACGGCTAGGAGCCATAGCAGTATTGTAGTGGTATTGTTTTAAGAAGGCATCAACAAGTTCTCCCCAAGTACTGACATTAGACCTCTCAAGTTTCATATACCACTCCAACGGGGCTCCAGTGAGACTGTCCTGGAAAAAATGCATAAGCAGAGGTTCGTTCTCAGCGTGAGCGGCCATCTTACGGCAGTAGGAACGAATGTGAGTCTCTGGGAAGGTGACTCCCTTGTACTTATCAAAGTCTGGCACCTTGAACTTCGGGGGAATCACAATCCCAGGTACCAAGCATAGAGCAGCAGTGTTGAAACTCGAAGTTTTAGCAACCTCAACGGCCTTAAGGCGTTCTTCGAGAGCTTGGTACATCTTAGCAGTTTCAGTCAACTCAGCAGTAAGATCATGTTCAAGATCGATAACCTCATGGTGGTCATCCACTACTTTTGGTATCCCCTCAACAGGAATCTCTTTAGTCTTTACACCCCCATCAGCAGAGTTGGTAGGAGTATCCTTGACCATCCCAGCGACGCTCCTTCTGAGCTCTTCTTGTCCTTGGACAACGACATGGAGAGTCTCCATAAGTTGAGTCATTCTTTCTCCCATAACATCCATATCCCTACGGAGGGCAGCTTGATTCTGTTCAAATTGGTCCATGATTCTCTTCTCGTTGTTTCTGGTGCGGTAAGGATGTAAGAAAGTCAGCTTCGTCGTCGGGAAAGAAATCTGTGTTGGAAGGGACCCCAATTAGAATCTGATAAAAACCTGTAAATGCACTATGATATGAGTGCATGGGTACATGTGTGCATGTTTTATTATTTTCAAGACTTTTTAGCTTTGTCTCAAACCAACAACACAAGATAACGGAGAAGATAGTGGAGCATAACCAAGATAAGCACAACCAAGATAAGCAAACATAATTGATTAATTCTGCAACCAAGTTCTTGAAGTACAAAATATTCTGCTCCCATGAGCCAACAAATACAGTAATAGAAATAAGAATCCCATCCAACAAGTCTGGTGGTGATTCTACAACAAAGTCAACACTAAGCAGGATCTCCCATGTCCAAATGACGAAGAGGGCTATCTCCAATGTTCTTATAGCTCCAGGTCTTCATTTCTTCAAAAAGCTTTTTAGTCTCAGCACCGGTTGGCCTCTTAATGATTTCTTGAATCAGCAGGTCCTTTCTGAAATGCATTGTTTCCATGTAGCGGTTCTTTAACTCCCAACATCTGGCTTCCTCTTGAGCTTGGGTACTACCTTGACCTTTTTCTTCTACTTGACCTTTCAGCTTTTGGATTTCTTCATAGCACTTTTCTAAGGTTCCTTGGCGTTCCAACAAGAGTTTGTCTGCTTTCTTTCGACGAGCCCTTTCTGAATTGGCTTCTTTAGTCTGAATCTGGAGTCTTTCAGTCAAATCTGCCAACTGAGCCTCGTAATGTTCTTTCAGCTTCTTCTCTTGAGATTCAGTAGATTTAGGGTCTATAGTCACTCTTGGCCTTTTCTGAGAAGTACTTCCTCTAGCATACAATTCTTCAAGCTCTATTTCCCTCATTTTCAACTTATGAAGAGCGGAAAGCTTCTCTTGCCTAGCAGTATTCATCTTAACTTGCATTGTTTCCACCTGTTCAGTCAACTTTCGATTTTGCTCAACAGTTCGATTATAACGAGGCATGGAGACAATGTTGGGTTGTTTACCAGCAGGGGGTATAAAGGATCCTTGGGAGGGAAGGGCATCCCTTGAACAGCAACCACAGATTCGACCCACTTAGTATAATCCTCATAAGTAGCACAATCTCGCTGACCAAAATGTTTCTTATCTCTCCAACAAATACTCTTCCAGGCTTGTACAGCTTCTGCCATCTGCCCACTGTCGGTGGCTGAATGATAGAAAATATTCTCAGCAATTTCTGTCTGCTCAGGGGGACTGATAAAAGCATATCCAAATGTTCTCCTAGCCAGGACGGGATTATAGTTGATTCCACCTCTAAGACCCATGAGAGTTACATTTTTGAACTTTCCGCAACTCATAATAACTTCCATGTCATCTAAGGATCTGTTGTGCCAGACAATATCTTTGGCCCTAAGCCCCATAATCCTCTCAGTCCACTTAGATGTGTGCCTATTATCAACGAAAGCGCCACGCTCAGGCAAATGTGACCTGAACCAACGATATAGCAACGGAGCACAGAATCTAACCAAACCTCCCTTCTGACTACTCTTGTGATGAATGGAGTGATAAACATCCCCCAAAAGTGTAGGAACCGGATTCTGCAGAATGAACATATGAATTGCATTCATGTCAACAAAGTTAGGAATGTTCGAGAACATCATGATACCATAGATACCTAGAGCCAGGATAGCCCTAAATGTGTCCCATTCCTTTGCTTCAGCAGCCTCACAACCCCTTTTGACCAGAAACTCCATGCAAAAACCAAGACCTCCTCCCTTCTTAGTGAGATTTGCTTCCACGACCGATTTGCTCAAATAAAGAGCCTTAGCAATTTCAATGGAATCAGGGGCCTTCATGGTTCCATAGTATGGTACTTCCTTCTTTATAGGAACGCCAAGAAATAGGGAATACTCTTCCAATGTTGGAACCAAGAGGTAGTCGGTGAACGTGAAGCAGCGAAGGGTAGGATTATAGAACTGAAGCAAAGTATGAACTCCCTCTTGCTCGTACTTGGTGAACGACATCTTGAGAAGGCTCAGAATGTACCCATATTTTTCTCGGAAATTGGTTGACTCATCTGGCGTAATCTTCTTTGCTAAACACCCAAGGGAATCCAGATTCGGATTCAGGAAAGAATAAGAGGGGTTGCGTCTACCAGTCTTCATTGGTGTGGCCATGTGATGGTCGGAGACAAAGCCAAAAATTCCTGAAAATAAATGAACATGCATGTTAAATGATATGGTGGAATGCATTTCATTGGGAGAATCCTAAAGTCTTTTCATTATTTCTTTTCTTTTTCTTTTCTTTTTTTTTTTTGCAAAAAGTGTACATTTTGTCACTATTTTTGGAAATAGACTTTAGGATTCTCCACAAACGAAGTGAGGTGGATGCAATAGCATGATGTGTCATGTGTGTGATGCGGTGAGAGACTGAATGTCCCTCGCAGCTCTGAATAACTGGGTAACATTGAATGTAGCAGGTTCAAAATTCTGGCTTCAGATTGCAAAATGGAAATCAGGGTATGATGAAGGCTAGTATCCTGTCCCACCCCAAACTCACAGGTATGAATTCTAGACACGGACAGGTGGCCCCTAATGGTCACTAGGGTCTACAGTTCCCATGGGGTACAAAGTGTTTGAGGCAGCAAGCGTGCCAGACACAGTGTTCCATGAAAGAACCTCGCCCAGTTGTGGTACCCCATGTTGAACTCGATCGTAGCAAGAGCCACGGGAGTCAACATGAGCATCCACGCTAATCCTATGTGTCACTTGGCCTGGGTAGTGGGCCTTTTTACCTCAAAAACCCCCACCTGCAAAACAAAGCAGAAAAATATGTGGCCCCCACGGGGACCCATAATATAGTCCAGATGCATGATATGCAAGCAGAAAATAAACATGCAAACATACATACAAGATATAGACATAAAAACAAATAAACACCCAATAAGATAAAACAAACAAAGGCTAGGATCGACTTGCTTAGGTCATCCCCAGCAGAGTCGCCAGCTGTCGCACGCTCGCGAAAAATAGACAGAGTCGCCACCAATATATTTATCCCATAAGGGAAAGGAATATCAGAAAACCTACAAAGGAAGGAACAGGGTCTTGCGACCAGAGAATCAAGGTACGGGAGTCGGTTACGCGAGGGGAAGGTATTAGCACCCCTCACGCCCATCGTACTCGATGGTATCCACCTATGTTTGTTTCTATCTAAAGGGTGTATCTATGTCTATGTCTATAAGTGAATGAATGCAAAAGAAATACGGGGAAAAGAAGGAATTATTTACTAATGTGCTCGTTCAAGCCCCGCGACTTGATGCCTACGTATCCTTTTCAGGAATCAGAGCGCCGTAGTTCGGCTCCATAGTTTTGTTTTTTTTTTTGTGTTTTTTAGTTGGGCGGAGTTAACGCTCGCGCTCTTGCATAAGGGATCGACCTAGGATGCAATGGAGCGGAAATAACGGTGCCCTTAAGAAAACGAGAGAAGAGAGAGAGAGAGAAAGTTTGAGTGTTTCGGGGAAATCCCTAAAGCAAGGGACACTCGAGTTACTCTTTGATTTGTGTCTTTTAGAATTTGGGAACTTACGCCCGAATGGAACCCTAAAGCAAGGGAGATCCAAGCACATGAATGATTCCCTAAAGCAAGGGAGATTCAAGCTTCCATTCCCTTTTTAAGAATTTTCACTTTGATTATTAGTGTTTTAAGTATTTTCTTTGTATTTTTTATGGGGTTTTATTTTGAATATTTTTTAGATGTTTTATGTTGTAAAAGAAAAAGAATGAAAAAAAGGGAACTATTCCTAATTTCTACATCTATGTTGATTAATGCTTAAAAGAAAAATACGAGATATTAAAAATATTCACAAAAGGAAAAGAATTTAAAATCTAAACTATTCAAGAGAATTATTTACAAGCAACTTCATTTTTATTCATGTGAGAAACTATTTTTGAATTAGAGACTAAAAACTATCTATTTTTATGGTTTATCGACCAATTAAAAAAAGAAATCAATCAATTAAAAAAAAACAATTAGAAGAAAATAAAACTGTAAAGAGTCTATTTAGGTAAAAATATTTTTGTCATTTTATTTAAGGAAACAAAAATAATTGCAAAAAGAAGAATTAAAGAAGAACAAATTTATTATTTGTTTTTTATTAACAGAGGGGGTGTAGAAGTATTTTCAGAATACACTACAATTAGTTAAAGCAAAACAGGGCCCGGAATGGGGTGTGGGAATAGCAAGGGCACCCAAGCCCAGTCTCATTGCAGGGGGTGGTGCGTTAATGGAACAGGGGTGAGATCTAGAAGAGGATTCTGGGCCCAAGCGCGTGGCCCAACCCCTACTCTCCTTTCCATCCACTTCATTTTTCATTATTTCCATTTTGTGCTTTATTTGTATCAGCATTTACTTACTTAGCATGTGGTCATTTTTATTATTTGAAACGTAACATGTAGGACTAACATACTCACATCAATTGGTCAAGTAGTGTTTAAATGAATAAGGACAAAATTATACACCAGCCAATGACCTCATGCCAGCACATCACGCAATGATTGAAATAAAACAAAACTTAACAAGATAATGGGGAGGGAGCCAATGGGAGCAAGCCACGTTGGCAATCGGAGGGAGAGATTGTGGGATGTAACACAGACGCCGGAGCGAAGCTCCGGTCGTCTTCCCCGGCGACGGCACGGCGGAACCACCAGAAAAAATCCAGAAATACGAAAAGCCACCACCTTCCTACTCAGAATTTCACGCTGATTTCAGATCCACTCTTAGTTTCCACTGATCCTATCTCTATTCATCAAACCGAAAGGATTTAGAAAACCCTAACATGAACAAACTTCACCAAAACGCATGTAAATAACTCATACACCTCCTGTACACTCACAGATCCTAAATCTATGATTTAGATAGATTATTATGCATGTTTCAAGCACACGGATTCAAGCTCAGAATAACCAAATTTAAGCATATACAAGAAGCAGGATTATACACTCTCAGATGCACATGTCCTACATGTTATTGCTATAATGCCAAGGGAGATTCAAGAACTTACCTCTTGATGATCTTTGAACAAAGAAAAGAGAAAGCTCCAAGCTTGTGTGCTACTGACTTGAGGATTGCTTCGATCCTGAGAACTCAATGATAGTGTAGCCGACTTCAGGAAGCCATGAGGATTGATTTGCTTGCTCAAATCTTTGTAGAGAGTGAGGTGATATTGACGATGCTTGGTGAGAAAGAGTGACCGGGTGATGAAGGTTGAATGATTTCTTGTGGGAGGTTTGAGGGTGAGGTGGTTATGGAGGTTTAGAGTTTGTTATAAGATGTAACAAACTGTAGGAAGGTGTATGGAAGGAGAGAACCGAGAGAGAAAGAAGAGTGATGAGAGGATGAAGAGAAAGAAAAACGAGGGAGAGAAATGCAAAAGTGAGAGTGTGTGGAGAAGCAAAAGATCCGTGTCCTCTCAAGTGTGAAGGTTGCAGCTTCTTATATATTGCCAATGATTGGTTCATGGTGGGAGCTTTTTGAGTGTGGGACTCTAATGCATAGCTTTGCAACAACTTTTCTCATTTTTTGAATGTGGGACTTGGGATGCAATGCTTAGTGAACAAGTATGTGCATGTATAGTAAGTCTTCGATGAGCTTTTCTGAATGTAGGTTCTGCATGGGCCTTTGTAGCAATGAGTGATAATGACTTGTCAGCAACATCTTCATGCAACACCATCCCAAGACACCATCTTTAATCATGTGAAACTATGGCTATAGCTCACCATCTTTCTTAAACTTGGAGCCAATTTAGAGAGACCATAACATAGTTTAAATTTGAAGTTGAAGGCTTCTTGAGATGATGCTTGGAAATGTAGAAAAGTGAACTGGAACATGGTGGGTTGTTGCTGCATGTGGCTTGTACGCGTGGCTTGGCTTCTGGCTCGTGGTCCTTGGCAAAATAGCAACTTGAGCAGGGCTCGACTTTGGAGTCCTCTTTCTCATTCCCCTCTTATCCAAAATTAATGATCTTGATCTCATTGGATAGAGGGCATGACATAGAACATTTAAAGATCAATCTTGCTCAAGGTGGAGACTTGTGGAGGAAGAAATTCGAATCTGAATCTAGCCCACCATGTGCTTGATGATATGCAGGCGTGCCTAGAATTTTATGCCCAGCCTTATGCTGCATTCTGGCCAGTGTGAGGGCATGACTTTGGGGGCTTGCCATTTATTCAATATTCATCCAATTCACTCAATTCTTGTTTCAATGGATAGAAGAGATGGCAAGGAAGAGATGCATACCAAGTTTGCACTCATGGCGCTTCTGTAGAGCTCTAAAAATGGCTGGAGATTTGGCATGCCATGTGTTTGTTAAAATGCCAGGTCATGACCTGACTTGTGACCTGGATTGTGACTTGGTTTGAGTGAGTTTTCAGAAACTTCTCAACACTTTAACTCTTCATACAAGCTTCAAATGAAAAAGTGTCCAACTACAAAGTTGTTCTCCTCCATGAGAGGAACAACTTTGATGTTGGGAGTTTCTTCAAGAAATGTCATTTGCCACGTGTAAACTAGTGCTGAAGTGGACTGCTCAACAAGATTTAAAGCATCAAAATTTTTTCTAAGTGTTGGAAACTTTCCATTTTTGTCATTTTTCTATTTTTGGCAACTTTTTGTCAAACTCCCGACTTTATCCATTCCTCGACTTTTCTTGACCGATTTTCCACCAAAAGCCAATATCTGAATAATTCTTCCGATTTTGACCCAAAAGTCAACTGTTCTGATTTTTTCGACTATTGATGAAATTCCCGATTAAATCTCTTCTAGCCAAATCCAGTCAAACAAACACATCCACATAGTCGGTATGAGAAGCTTTTCACACATAGAAACCATTCCTGATTAAATGTTGACCAGAAGGTCAACTGGTTGACTTTGGTCAGAGAAACCCTGATTTAAAGAACCGGGTGATTTGCAAGCCAGTATCCTTCAACCAATGCCTTGGATTGAGACTGAGAAAAACCTAATCCAGGAGGACTTCCATGAACATAGAGCCACCTGATTACCTCAGATCCACACACCTGGTAGGAGATTCCTTGCCACAAAAGTTCTTTCCTGCTGGTCTTTGATTGATACCAATGATATGAATGCATGGGTGTGAGTTATGACCTAAGTGACGTATGTACATGAATGCAAAGCCTAAGCCAGTTAGAAGTTAAAGGGGTAGGACAAATTTGGGGTATGACACCCTGCAGAGTCGCCAGCTGTAGCAACTAGCCCTAAAAATTAATAGGTTTTAGAGTCGCCACCTATTCTGAAGGGCGAATAGGAAACCCTACGCAGTTAAGAGATCAGGGTAAGATTATTATAATGAGGTCGAGGGAAGGTGTTAGGCACCCTCAACCTTTTCCTATGGCTTTGAATCTAAGGTCAAGTTTTATGGCTAAAATATTAGGATTTAATAGCTAAAGAAATTAAAAGGGCGAAAAGTGAGATTTGGAGGAATTGAGGTTTTAGGGAAGGGGACTCGCCTTGGTTATCCAAGTGCCTACGTATCTCCTTATGGAGAATCAGAGTCAACGTAGTTCGGGCACAGGGTTGTATGCCTTAGAATTTGATTTGATATGGTTTGAAGGTATTTTGAGTTACCTTGTCGAAAAGGATGAAAATCCGTAGTTTGATTCGAAGTGTTTTGAATGTTTTAGATTTGGGCGTACAACCCTGATTTAATATGTTACCGTTAGTTGCGATGATCAATAGATTTGATCATTATAGTTAACGGATTATACGGGTGTTTACGGTGATTTCCGGTAAACAACCGCTAGTCTTCCAAAGTATAATAAATATGATTTGGTTACTCGCAGGATCGACTAGATTGATCCTAGGACATAGTCAAAAAGGTTGTTATTCATGATATTTCGAATTATGTCTATGGTTGGCTTGTCTCGAAATAAGAAATACTTAATCAAAGAAATAAAGATTAGCAATCACCTTGTTATACACGTAAATATAACATCAGCGAAGGGTAAGATAAAGATAAAATATAAGACAAAACTGTAAAGTGCAAGAATCTTAAAGTGTAGAAACTTAAATGCTTAGAAACTAAATAGAATGAAAATAAAGAGTGTAGGAATGTAAATGACAGAAAGTAAACGAAATGCAGTAATATCAAAAGATACTTGAATAAAGAAAGATATAAATGTATTTAAAATGGTGTTGGTGTCATACGTACATTTCTCAGCGAAACTCGTTCTCTTAACACTTGATACTTGAGCAGTATGTGAGTGATTTGTACAAAATGAACACCCGGAATCCTAATAGTAAGACCCTTATTTATACTAAATTTGACCCTAACGGTCCTACACTAATCTGATGCCACGTTACTCATGAGAATCCTTGGGATGCCATCTGTATTTGTGCAGTTATATAAACTACTTCGAAATTCAAATCCTCCCGCCTGAATCCTCTTTCGACGCGTGGCAACGTAATCAGAATCGAGAATGCCACGAAAATACGCTAAGCTTCAGTACTTTACATATTTCGTAAAAACGTTTAAGTCCCCAAAGATGATTCTTTTCGAATTTAGCTTCAGTGCGAACTGTCTCCGTTCCAACTTAAACCATCATTCTCGAACATGGCCATCAGTAGCCATTTTTGATCTCAAAGATGGTCATCAGTAACTGTTATACCCCAAAATTTGCCCGCATCTTTTTTCAAGAAAACTCCAATCTGAAAATTAAGAGTCTCATATAATCATGGATTTTTATTTCAACAAATATCCTGACATATGAAATACTTAGTTTTTAGAATTTTTCTTATACAGTAATTTGGCTTGCAGTTGAATTTATTCTTACGCAAACGCCAAATACTGTTTATTACTTCACACATGCTATTTATTTATTTACAGATAAATAGTACTGACACAATTGGTACAGAGTTAAAATCTTTTTGCAGGCGCAGAATCAGGAAACTCAGACTGTACTGGTAACAGTATATTAGTTATTTATTATGTCTATGTTTTTAACAAGTCATGTAAATAAACTTTCATTTTTCACATAAAACAAAAACAAAAACAACAAAAAAAAAGAAAATTAACTTTGACTGTTGATTTTTCACTCTAACTGCTACGTCAATACCTGAACAGTCAATTGACAGCCAAACTGCTGGCAGTACAATTCTCAGTGTTTTGTACCATCAATCAAATCAATCTTTTACAATTCAAAATTCCAAGATTTTTGTTCTAGAAGTCTTCTGAATATCACGCGATTAGCAGAGACTCAACACTGCACAAAAATCAGGTACGCTTAACTATCTCCTACACAAACAGTCCCTGACTAGGGTTTTCTTGTTTTTACAGGAGAAACAAGTTTTTGAGACCTCAAATGGATTTCATGCACATCCATATATATCAAAGTACTATCAGACAAATTTTCAAACTTCAATTCACTCAGACGCACCGTCAGCAGCTCAAACAGTCAACAGACGACCCGTTTGACCAAAAAGTCAACAGACAGTCAAAAATGAATTTTTTTGTCAAAGTCCATATTTTGTCAAAGGATTCATCATTTGATCATTGGATGATCATAATTCATCAAGGAAAGATCAAAAATCAACAAAACCCTAAGATTCAAAATTAGGGTTTTTGCCTGAAAAGTCAACTCAACTTTGACTGGTCATAACTCTCTCATCCTTCATCCAAAAAATTCAAACCAAAGCTCATTTTGAAAGAAATTCAATTATCTTTCATATGCAATTGATCCCATGGTCATTGCATTCACCATTTAAAAAATATGACCAAAGACATTACAGGTCATTTTCAAAGTCAACAAAAAGACACTTTTTTCAAAAGGACACACAAGGAGCATCAAAAATCATTTTGACATGAGACCAAAGACATTGGTTAGAGGACTCTTTGAGGTTTCCAAAAAGTGGAAGAACTCCTTCATATGACAAAAATTGAGGGATTTACACCTTGTTGAAGTTGGCTAAATTTTGGGAAAATACATGAAATCAACATTGCTCAAAAATGTGTTTTTTCCAAATGGGGCCAAGTTTTCATGGTTCAAACATCATTTCCATAATATAATGGGCCTCCCACGACCAAGACAAAGCCCACATCATTTTTATCCATTTTTGATTTAATTTTATCACATATAAGATTAAATTTAAAAAGGAAAATGGAAGGATAATGCATAGCTTGAATTCCAAGCATGACTCATCAAGAGAATCATTCAACTCTGTCCCAAGCCAAAGTACAGCAGAGGGAGAGAAGAAAATCAAGCCATAGTGGCTTAAATGCCAAGCTACACATGTGGAAAAAGTCAAAAATTCAACAAAGCACTTATTGCTTTCTAGCTTAGATTTTAAGCACTTCAATGCTTATATATAGGCTAGCATACTTCAGTAATGGAGAGACAAGTTCAGAAACAAAGCCTTGCTTGTAACACACTTGTAATCACTTGAAACTTTTCAAAGAAGTCTCAAATTCGAATTTTGAATTCCAGTCACTTTCCATACAAACTAAACATTCTAATACCTTCCTCAAACATCACTGAACATATCTCAATCATTTCCAAGTCTTGAAACCTCGTAAATCGAGCTACCTAGGCCACGGTTTGTTCAAACTAAAACTAACTTATATCTCATAACACACGCATATCTAGCAAGATGTAGACATATATTTGAACTTAGTGTGGTGTGTAGATCGTTTCTGGATATTTAATTAAGGTTTGGTTGCTTATATACGAAGTTACCATTTTAGGGTTCATACTCTCCAAATTAGGGCTTTCTGAAATAAGCAAAATTACAGGTTCTAAGTGGTACCATTGAATTCGTATGGACTAGACGAACAGAATGGCCATGTCGCGCCAAATTTATAAACACGTTTACCCCTATTCGCTATTTTGCAGGTTTAAGCATCACTTATTATAGCGTTTTTTTTACAAAAGCGCTGTTAAAGGTGTTGTCTGGAGGTTGAAGACGAAGACGTGTCTTCCCCCCATTGGTTCAGACGCGCGCGTGTTTTTTTAAATTTGTCTCTGATTTTGTGCTTTGCAGGTGTAACTTTTACCACGTGCCTCAATATCTGGGCCATCTGATCTCATTTAATGACTAATCCAACGCATCAGAATGAATCCCCATACCATGGACTCTCAGATTAACCACACATGATCATGTATCCTTTTATTTTCTATTTTATTTTAATTTTCTTTGCAAAATTAATTAAAAATAGTTTTAAAAATCCAAAAAATACACAAAAAATATTTTTAGACTTCTAAAATAATATATTATTTTCTGAAATAAAAATATTTTATTTTTCTTCAAAATTTCAATATTTTGCATAATTAATTAGTATATATTTATATGTTTGCTTTTTAATTATTCTAACCAATCAAAAAATCATAAAAAAAAATTGTTCTTTATATTAAATACTGTTTATATGTTATAAACTAATTTTGTACATATTTAGGATAATTTTCTCTTTAAGTTTTAATTATTTGTATAATTATTTGCATAATTATGTTTTAATTAGCTAAATCAATTTCAAATCAATTTCAAAAATTCCAAAAAAATTAGTTTTGTTTTAAAATTAATTGACAAATATTTTGTACATTTTTAAACTTAATTTCTAGGTTTAAATTTATTTTCATCTTTTTTCTTCATTTTAATTTAATTAATCATGCATTAATTATAATTAAAATCAACCATAAAAAATCCAAAAAACATGCCTTTTATTTTTCTTGCAATTTAAATTCCTAGATAAATGTATAGGATGTCAAAATCATGTAAATAGGCTAATTTACATTTCCTGCACAATCGATGTAATAGCGTAGATTTACTTTCCGCACTTTACATTTCCGCATTTTAATTTCCAGCAAATATAAACTGCGTGTATGTCAAAGATAAAATTGAACCGTTAGATCACTAACTTCAAAGATAAAATATCTGAATCCAAACACAATCACACTTGCACCTTTTAAGGTAATCCCTTCTCATTCTTTTCAAAATCAAAGTCAAAATTTTGCTGTTTCGAGTACAAAATCGAACCTTTTGTTTGTATCGGGTGAAAGGATAGATTTTTAAAGGAAATAGGATAAAGACCTTACAACTCAGGGTAGACCTCCTAGTTTGCTTGCTCAAATCAAAACAAACAAAATTCTCATACACCGTAGTTTTTCAAAACAAAACTTTCCAAAAAGACAATATTTTGTATACATCCAAACACGGATCATTACAAAGTTAACGTTCTTTTCAAAACATCTTTCGAAAGATAAACAAACATTTTGTATACATCCGCACAAGGATCATTACAAATTCAATTTACAAAGGTATTTGAAACCACATATGAGCATTCTAAAGCAATTGAAAAGTAATCGAAAAACAAGTGAGCTAAGAAAACTTAAGAGCCCATGGATAACCATGGATACAAAGGGTGCTAACACCTTCCCTTTGTATAACCTACCCCCTTACCCAGAATTTATTAAAGGTCTTTTTTCTGTTTCTTTTATAAACCTTTCCTTAATTGGATAAAATAAAAGGTCAGTGGCGACTCTGTGAATTTTCAAAAATGCGAAAGCATAAGCGATAAAAAAGAGTCAGTTCACGTATCTCTCCCGCTCAGAGGTATGGCCCGAGAAAAAACGGAGGTCCACAGAACTGGCGACTCTGCTGGGGAGTCACTTTCAAAAAACAAAATGTTTTCTAAAGGGGTTACCTTAAGAGAATAGGTCACTTCGATGTTTTCAATTGTTTGACTTGATTGCTCTATTTTTCAAAGGTTTGTTTGGGTATTTTGCTTGTGTGGAAGATTCTAACCCGAATCTCGAGATACCTTAAGTATATGACAATAGACCAAGGAAACTGTACGGCATGTACCGATACGGTTGATCTGGTAGTCATCGTTAGTGCGATACTTTGGTTTATACTGATGTCCCTTGAAAACGATCAAGGAGTATATTAGGCTTCTGAAATGTCATTAAACACTAATTTGTCTTAGAACCTTTTTAGTTGAACTTGACTTATGGCCTATTAAGTGGCTAGCTTTGAAATTGATCGAAGTTAGTTATCCTCGAGGAATATTTTGATCGGCCGCTCGAGCGCCGTATTGAGATGTTACTTCCAAGGATCATAGAACCCGAATACTATTCTAGGACAGGTTTTAACCAACTCAACTTCAGTGGGGAGGGTATCACCTATCAGCTCCATGCAAGCCTTTAAACCTAAGGCTATTGTTTGATTTGTTTTTGTGTGCCACATGTTTGCATCATAAGCATGTCATTTTCTCACAAAACACTTCAAGGATCAAAGAGTTTACCTTTGTTTTTGCAGGTAATGGCTCCCGCCACCCGAGATTACATCTGAATCAACATCTCAACGGTACCATCTGAACTAAAAGACTTAGTGTCAGAATTCCCCAGGAATGTTCAATTCACCGAATGGCATGGTCACCTACTCCATTTGGTTACCTCAAAATTTGAAGAAGACATGATACGGGTCCTGTTCCAGTTCTTTGACCCTGAACATCATTGCTTTACCTTTCCAGATTACCAGTTAGTACCCACTTTGGAAGAATTCTCTGAACTAATTGGATTACCTGTTCGAAATCAATTACCTTTCACTGGTTTAGAAAGGATTCCAAAACCTGAAGTCATTGCTGCTGCTTTACATCTGCGAAAATCAGAAATCGAGTCCAATTGGGAAACAAAGAGTGGAGTTAAGGGTTTACTTGCAAAGTTCTTATTGGAAAAGGCTCGACTACTGCTAGAAAACAAAAGTTATCCAGCTTTTGAGGAGGTTATGGCCCTTTTGATCTATGGGTTGGTTTTATTCCCAAATCCCGACCAGTTCATAAGTGTACACATCATCAACCTTTTCCTAATCCGTAACCCGGTACCAACATTGCTGGGAGACATTCTACATTCTCTACACACTCGTACCATGAAGAAACGAGGAACTCTCATGTGCTGTATACCACTACTGGCTAGGTGGTTTACATTTCATCTTCCCCGATCAGTGTTGAGAAATGAACAAAGAATGCAATGGTCTCGCAGGATTATGTCTTTGTCTCATTCAGATATCCGGTGGAACAACTTCTTTCAAAGAGACATTACTATCATTGATCATTATGGAGAGTACCCTAATGTGCCACTCCTTGGCATCAAAGGAGGCATCACTTACAATCCCTCTTTAGCTCTACGCCAATTCGGATATGCAAGGAGCAACGGTCCTCATGACATGATTATCCGTGGCATTGTGTTTGATTACGAGAATAATTCTCATAGACACCAACGAAGGTTCATACATGCATGGGACAGTGTCTATAGAATAGAAAGCAAAACTTTGGGGTAATGGAATTCTATCCCTATGGAACCTTACCTCAGATGGGTCCGCACTCATGCTCAGAAACTCATTATGCCATATCCCGCTATTCTACCTGTGACTATTGAGCCAGAGGTCGAAGGAGACGAACCTCAAGTTATTCTACACCCGGATATGCCAACTGACCTAGAAGAGTTGCAAAAATCTTGGGTTCAACTAAAAGAGGAAAGAGACACCTTCAAAGCACACTGTCAGGACTATGAGAGAAGGATATTGGAGCTCGCCGGACAGCTTCAAGAAGAACAACAGATCAACACATTCCTGGGGGCAAAGAGAAAGCGTCCAAGGGAGACCTGAAGGATCATTTATCTTATTTCTGTCTTGTAAGCCCAAATGAGGCAAAGAAAAAAAAAGAATAGATTGATTAACTAATGTTTGTTTCTTCTTTAACAAATCTAAACTCTAAGATCCTTGAAAACATTGCACACACATTTCATTCATATACACTGCATTCACATACATTGCATTCATATACATTGCATATACATTTCATACATTTGCATATACATTGCATCCATTCATACACATTGCATAACAGGTTCTCATGACGGATTTCTCATCCCCTCGCTGTTTATTTCAGTCAGAAGAGATGGAATCTGAGACAAGCATCAATAACCTCGAAGCACATAATGCCCAAGTTCAAGTGGCAATTCTGGAACTGGCAAAGGGGCAACAAGAACTGAAAGCCCTGATAATCAAGAAGAAAAAGAAGCCCAAAGGATCTGTAGGCTTGAGTCACCTGAAAAGGAAGATCAAAATCCCAGTCAAAAAGTTCAAAAAGCCACCAATCCCTGAAACAGTCGGTGATGGTGAACAAGAAGACAATCAAAGCAACCAGGGTTCTGCTAAACCCTCTCTCTCTTCAAATGAAGAAGATGATCATTCTGGGGACGAACCGGATGATGACAAATACCAACAGCTGGAAGACCGTATGAAAGCTATGGAGATACAAAAAGTATCTGGTTTAGATTTCAATGATCTGGGGCTCATCTCGGATGTTGTTATCCCTCCAAAATTCAAAGTTCCTGTCTTTGCAAAATATGATGGAGTTTCTTGCCCGAAACTACATCTGAGATCCTATGTGAGGAAGATACAACCCCATACAACAGATAACAAATTGTGGATTCACTTCTTCCAAGAAAGTCTGTCGGGTACACAACTCGAGTGGTACTACCAGCTGGAAAATACCAAGGTTCATACTTGGGAAGAATTAGCTGCTGCTTTTTACAAACAGTACCAATACAATGCTGATCTTGCGCCAACCCGTACTCAACTAAGGGGCATGTCTATGGGACCAAAAGAAAGTTTCAAAGGATATGCACAAAAGTGGAGAGATATGGCTGGAAGGGTTCAACCACCCTTATCTGATCGCGAACTAGTCGACATGTTCATGGGCACTTTAACTGGCCCTTTCTACAGCCATTTGCTGGGAAGCTCATCATCAGGTTTCACTGACCTGATACTGACCGGAGAACGTGTCGAAAGTGGCATTCAAAATGGAAAAATTCAAATAGGTTCCTCCTCTGGTACTACAAAAAGGCCCATCAGCGGGAGAAATGAGGTCAATGCAACACAAATTCAGAAAAGCCGCAAAAGTGAGCAGCATCAATCTGTAGGGGCAGTTCTGATCTCCGCATCTACACCTCAAAAAGATCAACAGCCAAAATATACGCATCGACCAGATGCACCAAGAAGAAATTTCACCAGAATCAACATGCCAATCTCTCAGGCATTACAACACTTGCTAAAAGCAGATCTGATCACATTAAAAGGTCCTCCAAAGAATGTCAACACTTCCTCTCCGAATTATCGCCCTGATACAACATGTGCCTATCACTCAAACTATCCAGGACATGACGCAGATCATTGCTGGGCCTTGAAAAATAAAATACAAGATATGATAGATGCTGGGGAAATTGAGTTCGATCCTCCAGAAACTCCAAATGTCATCACTGCACCTATGCCAAAGCATGACAAAACTGTTAACGCTATCCTGGACACTGTTTACATCTATGATGTGAACGAATTATCAACTCCACTATGCGAAGTCAAAGGAAAGCTAATCCAAGCTGGTTACTTTCCAGGGTGTGACCCCGGTTGCTTTTATTGCTCATACCTGCCCAATGGTTGTGAAAATCTAAGAATGGGAATTCAAAAGTGGATGGATCGCCGTATCATTATGTTTGAGAGGCTCCCTTCCATGGACGTGCTGTGCAAAGTCTTTGCAAACGGGATGAGAATAGAGGATGCCTCAGTGATCTCCAGCTTACCATTCAAAATCTCTGCCAAGGCTCCATTCAAAATTTCTGCTACACTCAAAGTGGCATCAGTAGTCATTGCTAGTCCAACTCCATTTCCATACTCCTCAGACAAAGCTGTCCCATGGGGATACGACACTAATGTTTATGTTCATGGAGTTAAGCAGGGTACCTCGACTGAAGAGGCCGCAAAGTTAACTACTCCAACTGTGAGTAATATTGTGGGTACCAGCAAGATCACGAGAAGTGGAAGAATCTTTTCACCAGAAATTTCTCCAAATGTTGCTGCTGGTCCAGTCCGAGTCCCAGTTCCTAATCAAGATAACAACGCTCGAGGCAAAGAGCCACAAGTTGAACAAGTTCAAACCCCGGTGGAGATCACTGCTGAGGATCCATCAAAGCAAGAAATGGAGGAAATATTGAAAATCATCTGCAAGAGTGATTAAAATATTGTTGAGCAACTAGGGCACACCGCTTCAAAAATCTCAATGCTATCTCTGCTAAAATATTCAGAAGCTCGTGCCAAAGCTCTGATGAAGTTCCTAAAAGCTGCGCATGTGCCTCAAGAGATCTCAGTCGACCAATTTGAGAATTGTGTTGCCAATCTAACCGTGAACAATGGTCTCGGTTTCTCTGATGTGGATCTAACCCCTGCTGGAAAAAATCACAACAAAGCCCTACATATCTCCATTGAATGTAATGGCACCACTTTATCTCATGTGCTAGTAGATAACGGTTCTTCTTTGAACGTGTTACCGAAAATAGTACTAGAAAAGCTTGACTTCGAAGGAATTGTGTTACAACCAAGTGATGTTGTGGTAAGAGCCTTTGACGGGTCAACAAGAACGGTATACGGAAAAGTGAATCTCCCAATCAGAGTGGGTTCTCAAATCTTCAATTCTATCTTTTACATAATGGAAATTCACCCAGCCTACTCCTGTTTACTTGGACGCCCTTGGATACATGGGGCAAACGCTGTAACTTCTACCCTGCATCAGAAGTTAAAATATCCAGTAAAAGGAAAGATTGTCACAGTCTATGGCGAAGCGGAATATATGGTTAGTCACCTAAGCAATTCCAAATATGTTGAGTAGGAGGACGAATTCATCGAAACTCCATGCCAATCATTTGAGGTGGTCTCCCCAGATGTCTCTACCACCAAGCATATTCCTGCTACTCCAACTACAACTATGGCTTCTCTCAAAGATGCCAAAGCCATGATTGAACAGGGTGATTGCACAGTATGGGGACAGCTTCCCGATATACCCTACAAGTCTGACAAGTTAGGCCTGGGCTTTGATAATGAAGATCAAAAGAATGATCAAGGTCCTCGTTCCGGAGGATTAATGTCACACTTCGTCAGCCAAGAAGTAAACGCTATTGAAAATGAAGGAGTGTTCTTGAACCATATCATTCAGCCATATCCAGATGAGATTCCACCCATTTCCATGGGAATGTGGGATGCTGTGGGAGAACCAAGTGACGGGTATGATTATCAATATACCGCACCTCAGAATTCTTATGTTGCTATGGAAGACATTACCCCGACTGGATGGGATGATCAAATTAAAAATGACAAAAGTTTCACAAGTCCCGTCACTGAGCAATATCAAAATCCACCCAAAGAAGTATGGGACACGCTAGGAGAACCCAGCGGCAAATATGACTATATGGTGAAATATTCCGCTCCTCCGGGCTCACAAATTGCTATGAAGGACATTGTCCCAACTGGATGGGATGAACATTACGATGACAATTTCACTTTTGAAGAAGCCAGGGAAATACCAAATAACGAAGGTTGCTTTCTGTCAGAATACACTCCTCATCAGGATGCACAAGTCTCTATTCAAAACATCATCCCGACTGCATGGGACGGCCTTATCGAGCATCTCGCTCAGCCAACAGAGATATCTCAGCCTGGGCTCTCGTATCCAGCACAGTATATCCCTTATCCTGAAGGATCACCGGCTCATTTTCCCACTAATGAAATCAATGTTGTGGAAGATGAAGAAGACAACTGCAACTGGAACAGCTGGATACTCCCTGATCACAACAGTGGATTGAACAACTGGAAAGCTGAGGATGTGATCTCCTTTGACCAGGAGTAAATGCCATTTCCTGTTTTCTTTGTGTATATTGTGCAAAGATAAAAATGGTTCCTGAACAATCGAACCATGAGCCTGAAAGCCGTGTGCCTTGCCCAAAGCACACTGGCCCTTCTATAAGGACTTATCATATCATGATCATGTTCATTCAATAAAATCATGGGACGCTTGCATATTTAAATTTTGTGATCCTTTTTCTTTCTTTCTTCGCTTTCAAATAGCTATGTTTTTCTTCACACACACTCACATAACAAACATGCAGATTCACATACACTCTGGATCCAGTCAACAACGATTCTGCTATTGCTTGTCATGACTTTGAAAGTCCGATCTACCAAACTGAGGACGAAAGTGAGGAAGATTGTGAAGTGCCAAGAGAAATTGAAAGGCTGCTAGAACAAGAAGACAAGGCCATACAGCCTCACGAGGAGCCAATTGAGGTCATCAACTTGGGCAGCAACGAAGAAAAGAAAGAAGTCAAAATAGGGGCTGATTTAGAACACAGCATCAAGCAAAGACTTATTCAAATGCTGCGAGACTACGTCGAGATATTCGCATGGTCCTATGAAGATATGCCAGGCCTTGACACGGACATTGTAGTTCATCGCCTGCCAATCAAAGAAGGTATCATTCCAGTCAAACAGAAACTACGAAGGAGTAGGCCTGATATGTCAAAAAAGATCAAAGACGAGGTTGAAAAACAGTTCAATGCCGAATTCCTAAAAGTTGTAAGTTATCCTCCTTGGATAGCTAACATCGTGCCTGTACCTAAAAAAGACGGGAAAGTCAGAATGTGCGTGGACTACAGAGATCTGAACCGGGCAAGCCCCAAAGATGATTTTCCTTTACCACACATCGATGTACTGGTTGACAATACCGCACAATGCAAGGTATTCTCCTTTATGGACGGATTCTCAGGGTATAATCAAATCAAGATGGCACCCGAAGACATGGAAAAAACAACCTTCACAACACCCTGGGGAACCTTTTGTTACAAAGTAATGCCCTTTGGTCTGAAAAACGCAGGAGCAACCTATCAACGTGCAATGGTAGCGCCATTTCATGATATGATTCATCAAGAAATAGAGGTGTATGTCGATGACATGATTGCAAAATCCAACACCGAGGAAGAACATCTGGGTCATTTACACAAGTTGTTTGACAGACTCAAGAAATACAAGTTGCGACTGAACCCAAATAAGTGTACCTTTGGAGTAAGATCCGGCAAACTCTTAGGTTTCATCGTCAGCAGCAAAGGTATTGAGGTTGATCCCGCCAAGGTTAAAGCCATTCAAGAAATGCCTATACCTCGTACCGAGAAACAAGTCAGAGGATTCTTGGGACGTCTAAATTACATCGCCCGATTTATTGCCCACATGACTACTACTTGTGTGCCGATCTTCAAACTGTTGAAGAAAGATCAAGTGGAAAGGTGGAATGACAAGTGCGAGATATACGCTGACAAAGTACATGTACCTCCAGTTCCATTAAGCGTCCTGACGGCTCCTTGGCCTTTTGCAATGTGGGGTATTGATATGATTGGAGAAATCAAACCTACTGCCTCCAACGGACATCGCTTTATCCTGGTCGCTATTGACTACTTCACAAAGTGGGTAGAAGCAGCTTCATTTGCTTCTGTTACCAAGAATGTGGTGGCCCGGTTCATCAAATACAATCTCATTTGTCGGTACGGCATCCCTGAACGGATTATCACGGACAATGGCACAAATCTAAACAACAGAATGATTACTGAACTTTGCACACAGTTCAAGATCAAACATCATAATTCTTCTCCATATCGACCAAAGATGAACGGCGCGGTGGAAGCTGCCAACAAGAACATCAAGAAAATCATACAAAAAATGACAGTAACCTACAAAGACTGGCATGAGATGTTACCTTTTGCTCTTCATGGTTATCGCACATCTGCGCATACTTCATCAGGGGCAACTCCATTCTCCTTAGTCTATGGTATGGAGGCAGTTCTTCCAATTGAAATTCAGATTCCTTCCCTAAGGATTATGAAAGAAGCCAATCTAGACGAAGACGATTGGATTCAAACACGGTTGGACCAGATAAACTTGATTGATGAGAAAAGGCTCGCAGCTATTTGTCATGGTCAGCTATACCAAAAGCGTATGATCAAAGCCTTCAATAAAAAAGTCAAAAGTCAAGCATACCAAACTGGTGGCTTGGTTGTCAAACGCATCATCTTACCACAAGGTGATCCCAGAGGCAAATGGACTCCCACCTACAAGGGACCATTCATAATCAAGAAAATATTCTCCGGCGGCGCCATGTTGCTTACCACCATGGATGGTGAGGATTTCCCACACCCTGTGAATGCTGACATAGTCAAAAAATACTTCGCTTAAAAAGAAAAAAAGTAGCTCGCTAAGTTGAAAACCTGAAAGGGCAACTTAGGCAAAAAATGAGCGTCTCGGTGGATTGAAAACTCGAAAGGGCGGTCCAGGCAAAAATTAGAGACTAAACAAATACTATCCCGATAGGCTGAAAACCTGAAAGGGCAGCCTAGGCAAAAGTTAGGGAATGAAGCATACAACTATGTTCCGTTCAGCTGCCTACTCACCATCAAGATTCAACATCTCAAAGACACCGATCAGTCCAATCACTTTCTTCCAACAAGTGAGGGATGAGATGCTCGAAGACAGATTGGCAATAGCAGAATTGAAACTTGACTGGATCATTTTCACATAGCTATTTATCTTCATAAATATTTTCCAAAGCTTTCTGACAATTTCCTACTTCTAGGATTGTTGTCTCCCTGTGCTAATCAGCCTATCATGGCTCTTTTTCAAAAATCAATGCAGCTTAGGCTCAAAAATCACTATTTTCACTTTTTCTGTTTTAAATACGTAAACGTCCCAATGATAATTCTGAATGAACATGTGCATTTGAATATGATTCATGTTTACCAGGAAAAACAGGAATAGCATTCAGGAAATGTCCCAATTATCTGGACATCATCCCATCAGAAGAAAATCCCCAAGAGAAACATTTCTCAGCAAATTCCTCAAAAAGATTTTCTCTTCAAAAGAAGTCTTATCCCCCAGCAGGGTTGTTCCAGATTGCTATCTTCAGAAGGTTTGATCCCTGCACCCGGACTTGGCCAGATAGTGCATCGGAGGATTATGCATCTTCCTCATTCCCATTTGAAAGGGCATCAGAACTTCCAGCTACCTTTCATTCCCAAGTGATAGTCAAAGATCCTTCAACAGAGTACCATGGTTCTCAAAGAATTTCCCCAGCCGAGGATACTCAAACAAGACAAAAGATCATCAACAATCACAATATAGTCATATCCAGATGACTGACGGAAATTTATTTTCCCAAATAAAAGCTTGACGTCACATTCATACATCACACATTCATATTCACATTCATACATCATGCATCATGTGCATATTCATACGCATATTCATACACAACATCACATGCATAATTCTCCGGGAATATCTTACATTACATGCATCATAAACATTGCATATCACTAACTTGATTTTTCAGGTAGACGGATATCTTCAACAAAGATATTCTCAATCACATGCAGTGTTCACCTGAATTCCATGAACGGTTCTCTCAGATATAATCAAGCCGAAGATTCATTCTGATCACTTATCAACTCAAAAACAAACATCGCAGATCTAAAGTTGATACCTCAGACGGTTCAAGAACGATCTAACATTGCAGATCTAAGTTGATACCTCAGACGGTTCCAGAACGATCTAACATCGAAGATCTAAAGTTCATACCTCAGACGGTTCCAGAACGATCTAACATCGCAGATCTAAGTTGATACCTCAGACGGTTCCAGAACGATCTAACATTGCAGATCTAAAGTTGATACCTCAGACGGTTCCAAAACGATTTAACATTGCAGATCTAAGTTGATACCTCAGACGGTTCCAGAACGATCTAACATCGCAGATTTAAGTTGATACCTCAGACGGTTCCAGAACGATCTAACATCGCAAATCTAAGTTGATACCTCAGACGGTTCCAAAACGATCTAACATCGCAGATTTAAAGTTGATACCTCAGACGGTTCCAGAACGATCTAACATCGCAGATCTAAGTTGATACCTCAGACGGTTCCAGAACGATCTAACATTGCAGATCTAAAGTTGATACCTCAGACGGTTCCAGAACGATCTAACATTGAAGATCTAAAGTCGATACCTCAGACGGTTCAAGAATGATCTAACATCAAAGATCTAAAGCTGATACCTCAAACGGTTCCACAATGATCAACTTTCAAAATCTAAAGCAGGAAAAACTTTGGACAAGTTCCGTAGCAATCATCCTCTTAGACTTAAAGCGGTAACCTTGGACGGTTCCGAAACAGTCAACACAAAGACTTTCAAATCCTTCATCCAGATATAATCAATGGATTCATTCTGATGAACAAACCATCAACCCATTTACCAGGTGGCATCTGAAAGCCCATCTCAGGTAATGTTTCAATCTGCCAACAACATTTCGCAGACGACATTCAAATGCAACTTCCAATATCTCTTCTGATCAAGGTAAGTGCAAATTTTCAGGGCATCTAAATATTCAATCATCTTCTACCTTCAGATTTTAGACAATCTCTTCAGGTTTAAGAAGATTGAATAGGGGCAACTGTTATACCCCAAAATTTGCCCGCATCTTTTTTCAAGAAAACTCCAATCTGAAAATTAAGAGTCTCATATAATCATGGATTTTTATTTCAACAAATATCCTGACATTTGAAATACTTAGTTTTTAGAATTTTTCTTATACAGTAATTTGGCTTGCAGTTGAATTTATTCTTACGCAAACGCCAAATACTGTTTATTACTTCACACATGCTATTTATTTATTTACAGATATATAGTACTGACACAATTGGTACAGAGTTAAAATCTTTTTGCAGGCGCAGAATCAGGAAACTCAGACTGTACTGGTAACAGTATATTAGTTATTTATTATGTATGTGTTTTTAACAAGTCATGTAAATAAACTTTCATTTTTCACATAAAACAAAAACAAAAACAACAAAAAAAAAAAGAAAATTAACTTTGACTGTTGATTTTTCACTCTAACTGCTACGTCAATACCTGAACAGTCAATTGACAGCCAAACTGCTGGCAGTACAATTCTCAGTGTTTTGTACCATCAATCAAATCAATCTTTTACAATTCAAAATTCCAAGATTTTTGTTCTAGAAGTCTTCTGAATATCACGCGATTAGCAGAGACTCAACACTGCACAAAAATCAGGTACGCTTAACTATCTCCTACACAAACAGTCCCTGACTAGGGTTTTCTTGTTTTTACAGGAGAAACAAGTTTTTGAGACCTCAAATGGATTTCATGCACATCCATATATCTCAAAGTACCATCATACAAATTTTCAAACTTCAATTCACTCAGACGCACCGTCAGCAGCTCAAACAGTCAACAGACGACCCGTTTGACCAAAAAGTCAACAGACAGTCAAAAATGAATTTTTTTTGTCAAAGTCCATATTTTGTTAAAGGATTCATCATTTGATCATTGGATGATCATAATTCATCAAGGAAAGATCAAAAATCAACAAAACCCTAAGATTCAAAATTAGGGTTTTTGCCTGAAAAGTCAACTCAACTTTGACTGGTCATAACTCTCTCATCCTTCATCCAAAAAATTCAAACCAAAGCTCATTTTGAAGGAAATTCAATTATCTTTCAAATGCAATTGATCCCATGGTCATTGCATTCACCATTTGAAAAATATGACCAAAGACATTACAGGTCATTTTCAAAGTCAACAAAAAGACACTTTTTTCAAAAGGACACACAAGGAGCATCAAATATCATTTTGACATGAGACCAAAGACATTGGTTAGAGGACTCTTTGAGGTTTCCAAAAAGTGGAAGAACTCCTTCATATGACAAAAATTGAGGGATTTACACCTTGTTGAAGTTGGCTAAATTTTGGGAAAATACATGAAATCAACATTGCTCAAAAATGTGTTTTTTCCAAATGGGGCCAAGTTTTCATGGTTCAAACATCATTTCCATAATATAATGGGCCTCCCACGACCAAGACAAAGCCCACATCATTTTTATCCATTTTTGATTTAATTTTATCACATATAAGATTAAATTTAAAAAGGAAAATGGAAGGATAATGCATAGCTTGAATTCCAAGCATGACTCATCAAGAGAATCATTCAACTCTGTCCCAAGCCAAAGTACAGCAGAGGGAGAGAAGAAAATCAAGCCATAATGGCTTAAATGCCAAGCTACACATGTGGAAAAAGTCAAAAATTCAACAAAGCACTTATTGCTTTCTAGCTTAGATTTTAAGCACTTCAATGCTTATATATAGGCTAGCATACTTCAGTAATGGAGAGACAAGTTCAGAAACAAAGCCTTGCTTGTAACACACTTGTAATCACTTGAAACTTTTCAAAGAAATCTCAAATTCGAATTTTGAATTCCAGTCACTTTCCATACAAACTAAACATTCTAATACCTTCCTCAAACATCACTGAACATATCTCAATCATTTCCAAGTCTTGAAACCTCATAAATCGAGCTACCTAGGCCACGGTTTGTTCAAACTAAAACTAACTTATATCTCATAACACACGCATATCTAGCAAGATGTAGACATATATTTGAACTTAGTGTGGTGTGTAGATCGTTTCTGGACATTTAATTAAGGTTTGGTTGCTTATATACGAAGTTACCATTTTAGGGTTCATACTCTCCAAATTAGGGCTTTCTGAAATAAGCAAAATTAAACGTTCTAAGTGGTACCATTGAATTCGTATGGACTAGACGAATTGAATGGGCATGTCGCGCCAAATTTATAAACACGTTTACCCCTATTCGCTATTTTGCAGGTTTAAGCATCACTTATTATAGCGTTTTTTTTACAAAAGCGCTGTTAAAGGTGTTGTCTGGAGGTTGAAGACGAAGACGTGTCTTCCCCCCATTGGTTCAGACGCGCGCGTGTTTTTTTAAATTTGTCTCTGATTCTGTGCTTTGCAGGTGTAACTTTTACCACGTGCCTCAATATCTGGGCCATTTGATCTCATTTAATGACTCATCCAACGCATCAGAATGAATCCCCATACCATGGACTCTCAGATTAACCACACATGATCATGTATCCTTTTATTTTCTATTTTATTTTAATTTTCTTTGCAAAATTAATTAAAAATAGTTTTAAAAATCCAAAAAATACACAAAAAAATATTTTTAGACTTCTAAAATAACATATTATTTTCTGAAATAAAAATATTTTATTTTTCTTCAAAATTTCAATATTTTGCATAATTAATTAGTATATATTTATATGTTTGCTTTTTAATTATTCTAACCAATCAAAAAATCATAAAAAAAAATTGTTCTTTATATTAAATACTGTTTATATGTTATAAACTAATTTTGTACATATTTAGGATAATTTTCTCTTTAAGTTTTAATTATTTGTATAATTATTTGCAAATTATGTTTTAATTAGCTAAATCAATTTCAAATCAATTTCAAAAATTCCAAAAAAATTAGTTTTGTTTTAAAATTAATTGACAAATATTTTGTACATTTTTAAACTTAATTTCTAGGTTTAAATTTATTTTCATCTTTTTTCTTCATTTTAATTTAATTAATCATGCATTAATTATAATTAAAATCAATCATAAAAAATCCAAAAAACATGCCTTTTATTTTTCTTGCAATTTAAATTCCTAGATAAATGTATAGGATGTCAAAATCATGTAAATAGGCTAGTTTACATTTCCTGCACAATCGATGTAATAGCGTAGATTTACTTTCCGCACTTTACATTTCCGCATTTTAATTTCCAGCAAATATAAACTGCGTGTATGTCAAAGATAAAATTGAACCGTTAGATCACTAACTTCAAAGATAAAATATCTGAATCCAAACACAATCACACTTGCACCTTTTAAGGTAATCCCTTCTCATTCTTTTCAAAATCAAAGTCAAAATTCTGCTGTTTCGAGTACAAAATCGAACCTTTTGTTTGTATCCGGTGAAAGGATAGATTTTTAAAGGAAATAGGATAAAGACCTTACAACTCAGGGTAGACCTCCTAGTTTGCTTGCTCAAATCAAAACAAACAAAATTCTCATACACTGTAGTTTTTCAAAACAAAACTTTCCAAAAAGACAATATTTTGTATACATCCAAACACGGATCATTACAAAGTTAACGTTCTTTTCAAAACATCTTTCGAAAGATAAACAAACATTTTGTATACATCCGCACAAGGATCATTACAAATTCAATTTACAAAGGTATTTGAAACCACATATGAGCATTCTAAAGCAATTGAAAAGTAATCGAAAAACAAGTGAGCTAAGCAAACTTAAGAGCCCATGGATAACCATGGATACAAAGGGTGCTAACACCTTCCCTTTGTATAACCTACCCCCTTACCCAGAATTTCTTAAAGTTCTTTTTTCTGTTTCTTTTATAAACCTTTCCTTAATTGGATAAAATAAAAGGTCGGTGGCGACTCTGTGAATTTTCAAAAATGCGAAAGCATAAGCGATAAAAAAGAGTCAGTTCACGTATCTCTCCCGCTCAGAGGTATGGCCCGAGAAAAAACGGAGGTCCACAGTAACTATCTTCCTTCGAATTTCAAACCTTCGAAGGATATTCTTCGCAAACGAAATCTTCAGCTAACAACAGGGTATTGCTGGTTACTCTGACCGATAGATTCGATCGTCGCGGGCAGCAAATGAAATGTGTTTTAGAAAATTTATTTTTTACCATCAACTCTCATAACCTATAAATTCAGTTATTACACGATGACGGATTCCATTAAGTTATATTTTTACCATCTCTTGTCTAATGCGACCAATAAATTCAGTCGGGTCGAGAAGAGAATTCAAACAAGGGTGAATATTAATTAATATTAATAAGTTAAATTAATTAAATTAATTAAATTAAATCAATTAAGTTCATCTCTCGTCAATGCGACTAATAATTATAATCGGATCGAGGAGAAAATAATATAAACAAACAATTAAACAATTTATTAAAATTATAAAATTAAATAATTAATCTTTATTTTATTTTCTACAGGGGGTGTGCATTGTTCAAGGCTAGTAATTTGGGGTGTGTGGATAGTAATGGGTTTGACCCATAAAGGTTGTGGTCCGTTATGATTGTATGTGGTGAGGGTATGCGTGTTGTGGTGGATTCGCTTAGATCTGGGCCGTTCGTTCCAATCTGATGGCTTGCATGTTGTCTTGTTTGAGGGAGTATGATAAGGGTTCTGCACCGAATCAAATCCAAATGCCAAACCATGTGGCCATCGGAGGGCCACATGGCAGTGATCAGGCGGATCACAAGGGAGACTAACCTCCCACTTTCTCCAATCCCACTCATTTTCCTCACTTCTTTCTCTCTCTTCATTTGCTCTCTCTCTAACCTCTCTCTAGTTCTCTATTCTATATCTAAAGGCAAACACAAAAAAACCCAGAAAAAAACACATAAACAGAATCAAACACGGTGTCCACCAAGAACACCCGCGACGGTGTTCAAGAACACGCGGTAGCTTCGACGAGTGTACGGCGGCCGGCACGGCGCCGCCGCCTCAAAATCTCATAAAATAAAAACAACAAAAAGCTAAGGATTGTTCGTTACCTCTTCGATCTCTCCTTCCTTCTTCGTTCTCTCTTCTAATTCTTCCTCTATGTTCGGTTGCAGGTTCGCCGGAAATGGAGAGGCGCGGTGGTAAGATGAAGATCGATGGCGCGGCGGAGAGATATGAAGATCGGCGTCGAGGAAGATTTTCCAGAAAAAAGTCACCGATTTCTTTTTGCTTCTCAATCTTTTCCTCCCCTTCTTCATCTAACTTCTTTTCAATTTATAGTTAGGTTTAGATTTAGAATAGGAAAAAATAGATGAGAGATTCAGATTTGATTTTCTGTAATATTGATTCTTTTTGCGTTTTCTAATATTAATGGAAATTATATGATTTCGTTTTAAGATTTGCTTCTGTTAAGAATTGATTCTTTTGCGTTTTGATTTGTTTTACTGAGATTTTGGTTTCGTTTGATTCACTGGGCCTGGGTGTTAATGGTTGGATTAGGGTTTGTGTGGCTGAAAGAGGGCGGCCGCCGCTGGGCTTGGGAAAAAGATTAATAGTCTTTTTGTGAAACCCTAATTTTGACCCATTGAGTAAGTCAACCTAATTAATTAATTAATTAAGAAAATCCAAATAAATATTATATTGAAATATAAACAATATTTAGTTAATCTTATTAATAAAATTAATGATAACACCTAATACTAACAATAATACTATCAACAAGTAATATTAATTAATATTAATATTAATATGATCTATTAACAATACAATGATGCTACTAATAAAATTGGTCACATGTTTTTTTTCTTCCTTTTTCGAATATATATATATATATATATATATATATATATATATATATATATATATATATATATATATATATATATATATATATATATATATATATATATATATATATATATATATATATATATATAATTGTAAAATTTAAAGAAAAAGAAGTATTAAAACAAAGTTTTTTTTCTACATGGGCTTAAGCTAACTGGGCTTGCCACACCCTTCCTATCTTTGAATGTACCCCCCTTTCTTTAGTTTAAAGGTTAATAAACCTTAATAATAACAATCCAAATAATCATCACACAAATATATAACGGTAGTGGAATATCTACAAAAATAAAAAAGAGAAATCATAAGATATATGGGCCATCAATTTGGGCCTAAGTGCCTGCTAATTACACACCTGAATTTTATTAAAGGTTTCATAAGAGGTTGGGTTTAACAATAGATATGTTAAACATCATGACTCTTAATTTTAATACCCTTACATAAATTAACAGGTGTAAATCGCATCGGGTAAATTTTGGGGTATGACACTGTGACCAAGTAATTTAGAGCGGTCCGTCAGATGAGTTTAGTGTGAAAAAGGTTAGAAGTTAATTAAGGATTAGAAATATGTCACATGAAAGTGTTGTTGAGAGGCTTTGAGCTTGTTTCCGGTTTGAAAGTCAACTTTCACAAAAGCAATTTTTTCGGAATTCATATTGGAGAGTGGCTTTCTTACTCGGCAACCTCTTTCCTTTCTTGCAAAAAAGGAACTTTTCCTTTTAAATTTCTTGGTGTGTGGGTGGGTGAAGGCGCTAACAAGAGGAGAGCGTGGAAGGAGGTAATTTCTAACATCAAAGCAAGATTGTCGATGTGGAAGGGGAGAAATATCTCCATAGGTGGAAGGGTCACTCTTATTGGTTCGGTGCTTAATGCAATCCCAATCTCCACTCTTTCTTTTTTTAAAGCTCCGAACAAAGTTATTCAAGAGATTAGAGGCCTACTTAGTAATTTCTTGTGAAAATGGAATGTGAACAAAAGAAGCATTCATTGGGTGAAGTGGGAGAATGTTTGTAAACCTAAGGAGAAAGGTGGGTTAGGAATTAGGGATGTTTGTGATATGAATAGATCCCTCCTTCTCAAATGGAAGTGGAGAATTTTGAAGGAGGACAAAGCCATTTGGAGTAGATTTCTTCTCTTGAGATATCAAAATCAGAAATTCAAAGTGTTAGCTTCTAGCGGGGAAGTTTTAAACCGTGATGATTCTAGTTGGTGGAGAGACATCATCCTTAACGATTTTAAAGAGGAGGATTCTGTTGGAGGCTTCAAAGGTTGGGTCAAATGTGAACTCAAAAGAGGTAATAACATTCTTTTTTGGCATAGTTGTTGGTTGGGTCATCAAACTCTTCGCGTTTCCTTCCCGCATTTGTTCGATCTTTCAACCAATAAACTTTCCAAAGTTAGTGATGTCTTCTCTTGGAATGATGGTGTCTTTAATTGGAACATTAACGGTCTATTCGAAATTGACGATTTCGTTCACTTGAATCCGGATTTCATTCATGACGCCTTAAATGGTACTCCGACGGTTTTTGTTCTTCAAGTAAGGGAGCTAAAAATGTTGCTAGAAGGAATAGTTCCGAACAATACGGAAGAAGACGACTTCCATTGGAAGCTAAACCCAAATGGTGTGTTCTCGGTTGCAAGTGTATCTAACTTGGTAGCTAATGCAATAGACATGGCTTGGTCAACCAATGTCATCAATTTGTTGGAAGCTATGTGGAAGGCTAAGATTCCGAAAAAGGTCAAAATCTTGTGTTGGAGATTTTTCATAGATAGACTTCCTCTAAAAGTCCTTTTGGCCCATAGAGGTGTCTCTAACTTCAACTCTATGGATTGTTTATTTTGCTCCAATCATCCGGAATCATCGGAACACCTCTTCTTTCAATGCCAAGTTTCGAAAGCGGTATGGGAAAGTATCTACACTTGATTGGGAGATGACTTGGAGTTTACCTTGGAGGAGTTCAAAAGTTTTGGTTACATCCAAGAAAAAGTGAGGAAATCCAACACTAGAGTTAAATTAAACTCAATTTGATTAGCTCTAATTTGGTGCATTTGAATAATGAGAAATGCCATTATTTTTTATAATGCTTCTTTTAGCTTTGAAGTGGTGATCTCCAACATTTTGTTCTTTTCTTGGAGATGGTTGTGTAATAGTGACTCTACTTCTAGGACTATTTTTTATGATTGGTACAAGTTACCTTTAAAATGTTTTAACTCTATTTAGAGTTCTTGTTGTAAGGATTGCACCCCTAGTGCGATATCTTATATCATTGCTTATTAAAAAAAAATTAAGGATTAGAAATGAGAGTACAATTAAAATTAAGAAGCTCCGAGAATTCATGAAAGGAGGAAATCTATCAACAAAGAGAAGTTGAAAGCTTAAGTAGGTACACAGACTGAACTGAAGCAAGTCAAGTGTTGACCTCAGATGGTGATACAATGAATGTTTCTTTCTTTATCGAAAGAAATTCGAGAACAAATTTCAATTTAAAGGGGAGAATGAAATATCCTATATCCTTTTAAATACTCTATTTGATGCATAGATGTCTTTCATTCACCTATATGTAGCCACATCATATGCAGCGAATATGCAATGCATCTAAACTCAGTATTGTAACAAATATATGATACTCAAATCAATGTCAGCCCAAATTAAATTAAGAAGGATCAACCACGTGAACACAAAATATATTCAAATATATAAATCCCTGAAACATAAAAAATCTATATAAAACATGCTATGTAGCTAGATGAAAGATTTCTCTCTTATGAGTGTTCTTGCTATAAGGACTCTAACTAATCCCAATCGGTGGCAAAACTTCTGCATCTTGATTCCTCTAGATTTTTATCCACTGTCCCCCTCTGCAAAACCCGGAATCTAAACTTAGAGGCATTATGTTGGCACATGAAACAAAAAATAAAAGCTTGCACCAATGAAAAGAAAATAAGAAGCAAGATTTCATAACTCGTCAACTTAACATTCTATCAAACATGTATGAGAGATAAAATATGTAAAGCAATTTGACATGATAATCAACATTATATAAAACCAATAAAAAAAAGGAACGAAATAAAATATGTAAAGCAATTTGACATGATAATCAACATTATATCAAACCAATAAAAAAAAGGAACGAAATAAAATAAGAGTTTTTAGTTTAGGGGACAGGACACTGTTGGTTATTTATCATAATTCATTGATATTTCTCATACATACGAAAGAATTTATATGCTCTGATAAACTTTACTTAATCTGTTCTCATAGTATTTAAATATATACTAGATTTCTATCCTATATTAACAGGGATGTCAAGAAAAATAATAATTATAGTAACCAATATACAAACTAAACAGTGGAGATAATCTAAGATATTCTAAGATGAGAAACAAATCCTATGAGATAATCTAAGATATTCTAAGATGAGAAACAAATCCTATGAGATAAACAAGAAAATGTGCAGGTCTGGGCAGGTCATCTCAGTGAAAATAAGCCAACAGTCATCTTATGGAATATGAGTTCATTGAAATAACCAGTAAATGCACATTTAGTATTTACCTTAATCGCTGTATGATATCGTCCTCTCTGCTGAAGGTGCATTTTGAAGCAAAAAGTTTACTATTTCATCTGATAATATAGGAGGGTTGTGCTTGTGCGCTTTTACTTTGAATGACTTCAAGTTATACAAAGAAGAGAACTCAAGTTTCAATAAATCAGGTACATTGGAGAGAACCTAAACAATGAGTGGTGACATAAAAAAATAAAGCAAAATAATAAAAATAGTGAAAACTAAAATAAAACTGGTAAAATATGCTTAAACCAAACATGGCCTAAAGTACCTGAAGAGTAGTTAAAGAGACCGTCAATGATTCAATATTAGAAAGTTCAACCAGCCAGTTGAGTAGAACCAAAGGAGTATCATTTAAAATTAACCACATGTCTACCTACATGAATATTTACATGTTTGATAGAAGAGAGATTGGTATTGCTCCTACTAAGTTTGTGAACAGGGGTGCCCTCAAAATCAAAGGTACTAAGACTTGGAGTATTAGATAACTCAATTTCGTGACGGATATAATATGACGATTTGATAGTTAAATTGACCAGTGTGGGACTTGATATGCAGAGCTTTTGTGCATCCAAAAGTTTACAATGGTCAATGATCAAACTATTTAACCTTTTGAATTTTGAAAAGGGCTCGAAACTGCCATCTTCATCGCTGCCACAAAAGGTAAAATGATGTAATGACAAATTGGTTAATGCAGGAAAATTCAGATAATTTGGATATAATGTTCCCCACCGACCATTTGTATGGCCAACAGACAGGTTTAAAGAAGTTAAAGTTTGACATGAACCAAAACAAGGAGGAAAATGTTCAACATAAGATTCAATATTGATTTGCAATTGTTGGACATTGTGTGAAAGTGCATATTTTAAAATTCTGTTGAGGACGTGAGGCTCGAGGATTCCCTTCCGTTTAAAATCGAGGACGTGCAGAGGTGTTGAGGCATCGCGGAGTGACAAAACTTGAGAGACGAATCCGGTGAAACTCTTGAGATGCTTAAAGTATGAAGAACAGAATGTTAGGGTTGTAAGATGCTTCCAGAGATGTTTCCATCTTGTCGATAGTATACAAGATTGAACTGCGGTTGTAGTTCTCAAGAAGGAGAGTATATGAAGGAGAACACAGTCTGGCAATTCACTGAGCCTGTCTCTATTTTTTTTCTTACGTGTTTGGCTTCTTGTATTCATTGTTGTCAATTGTGCCGCAGTAAAAATTTTGTGCTGCAACTTGTAAGTGATGATGATGAATAAGCAACTGTTAGGGTTTTAAACGACGAACCTGGTGGGATGGGCCAATGACTCTGATCTGGAGATATCTTCGGCATGGATTTATAAAATTAATTCTGGATATGTTAACAAATTTATAGAGTAATTTAAAATAAAATAAAAAAGTGTGTTATTAAAATTAATATAAAAATGTATTTACTTTTATTTAAATGGAATTTTTAACAATTTTAATATAAATATGTTACAATTTTTTTCACATTAATTCCTTTTGTTATTGTTTTCCATTAACTACACGTTGCTTTGGTTTTTCGTTAGGTTTGATTCCAGGAGAAAAACTTGCTTGGATACGAACATAAATCATGAGTGTTAGGAATAATCAATAAGAAAAGAGAAAATTTTAAATTTATTTAAAATTTAATTTTTTTTTTTTTAATTGGATTCATGGGGTGTTTGTGATTGAGTAGGAGAGAGAAACAAATATTTTTTATTTTTTAATTAATAAAAAATTGTGATTGGTTGTTTTTATAGTCACTTGTTATGTTTGTGCTCATGCAAGTATTTTTCTGATTCCAGATTTCCAAAATAGTTGCACTGAGATATGACACCTCGCATCGAAGGAAAACTCAAGAGAACAAACCCTAACATCTTATCTTCATCTTCCGCTGATGATTCACCTCCCACCCTTCCTTTTGATCTCATTCTAGAAATACTCTCAAGGTTACCGGTGAAGTCACTTCTCCAATTCCAATGCGTCTGCAAATCTTGGATATCATATCACTAATCTCTGGTCCAAAATTTGCAAAAAAAGCACCTTTCCCTGTCAAAGGTGCGCCGCCTCTACTGTGTAAGCTACGACAATCCCTCGTACCAGTTTATTTTAAATTCTTACTCACTTCAATCCATTTTCACAGACACAGACTATAACTTCACTAAATTCGAGTTTCCATTCAACATTATTTCTAAATTCCACTCACTTTACATTGTTGGCTCTTGTGACGGAATCTTATGTGTCGCTGATTATCGTTTTGCTAGCTATTTTAAACCTTTAGTTGTACTGTGGAATCCTTCTATTAGAAAATATAAGGAACTGCCCCCGTTTTGAAAACCCACCATTGGTCAATCAGCCTTTTGTGACACATGGTTTTGGCTATGATCGTGTGTCTCATGATTATAAAGTGGTTGTTCTTTACAAAGCCTTTAGTAGTGGTACTATTGAAGAAGACATAACTAATGGAAAGGGTTATACTTTGAGTACTGATTCTTGGAGAAGCATTCAACAGTTCCCTTTTGGCACTCTATGTGATTATCAACAGAGAATATAGGTAAGCGGTACAATTAATTGGTTGGCCTTTTTTAAACCGGGGTGTGAACTCTTTATTGTTTCTTTTGATTTAGGCAAAGAATCTTATCAAAAGATTTTGCCACATGAGCACGAAAGGATGTCTTGTTACTCAAAATTGTGCGTGTTGAGGGATTGGTTGTGCATAATTTCTGATCATGATGTTTGGGTCATGAAGGAATATGGATTTAAAGAGTTTTGGACTAAATTGTGAAGGATAGAAAAACACTTAGAAAGGGGGGGGATTGAATAAGTGTGACTTAAAATCTTGAGCGATAAAAATAAAATGCACAATTATTTTTATCCTGGTTCGCTGTTAACGAAGCTACTCCAGTCCACCCCCGCAGAGATGATTTACCTCAACTGAGGATTTAATCCACTAATCGCACGGATTACAATGGTTTTCCACTTAGCCGCAACTAAGTCTTCCAGAGTCTTCTGATCACAACCTGATCACTCCAGGAACAACTGCTTAGTTCACTCCTAAGACTTTTTCTAGAGTCTACTGATCAACACGATCACTCTAGGCTTAGTTCACTCCTAAGACTTTCTGCTCAGCCAACTGCCAAGACTTCCTGCTCAGCCAACTGCCAAGACTTCCTGCTCAGCCAACAGCTAAGACTTCCTAGAGTATACTGATCAACTGATCACTCTAGTTCCTTACAACTTAATGTAATCTATTCAAGAGTTTACAAATGCTTCTTAAAAGCGATAATCACAACTGTGATATTTCTCTTACAATTTAAGCTTAATCTCACTAAGATATTACAACAGCAATGTAGTGAGCTTTGATGAAGATGAAGATTCTGAGTTTAGATTTGAACAGCGTTTCAGCAAGTTTGATATGAGTTGTTTTGGTGCAGAATCGTTAACCTTGCTTCTCATCAGAACTTCATATTTATAGGCGTTGAGAAGATGACCGTTGAATGCATTTAATGCTTTGCGTGTTCCGTACAGCTTTGCATTTAATGTTATACGCTTTTGTCAACTACCTCGAGCCTTGTTCACGCTGTGTCTACTGACGTAGCCTTTAGTAGCTTTAACGTTCCTTTTGTCAGTCAGCGTAGTCTGCCACGTGTACTTCCTTCTGATCTGATGTTTGTGAATACGACGTTTGAATATCATCAGAGTCAAACAGCTTGGTGCATAGCATCTTCTGATCTTCTGACCTTGAAGTGCTTCTGAGCGTGATACCATCTTCTGATCTTCAGTGCTTCTGATCTCATGTTCTTCTGATGCTTCCATAGACCCATGTTCTGATTCTGCTTCGACCATCTTCTGATGTCTTGCCAGACCATGTTCTGATGTTGCATGCTGAACCATTTGAGACACATCTTCTGAGCGCTGAATTATGCGTACTCTTTATATATTTCCTGAAAGGGAAATTGCATTGGATTAGAGTACCATATTATCTTAAGCAAAATTCATATTATTGTTATCATCAAAACTAAGATAATTGATAAGAACAAATCTTGTTCTAACAATCTCCCCCTTTTTGATGATGACAAAAACATATATAAATGATATGAATTTGCGATCAGAAAGAGTAGACGGCAAAAGACAAATTACACAGCTATAGCATAAGCATATGAATATGTCTCCCCCTGAGATTAACAATCTCCCCCTGAGATAAATAATCTCCCCCTGAAATAAATACTCGAAGAACTTTGATAAAAGACTTCCCTGATTATTTCGGTAGAGACGATCATATTAGCTTCTGCTTTCAGAGAATTCATGGCTTCTGACTTCTGCTTCCATTGGACAGCTTCAGAACTTGAATTTCTTTGATCTTTTGGAGCATTCACATCTTCTGATTTCTGCTTCCCTCGGATAGCTTCAGAACTTTGAATGTCTACCAACATCACTTCATGCTAGATTTGTATCAGAACATTGTTGAATGTACCAGAGCATCATTTGAGCATCTCTACATCCTGAAATGTTACAGAACAAAAACTAAACGACAAAAGTCAGCATGAACGAGTTAGAACATAAAATGTATATTCAAATACATGATATGTATCAGAGCCAAATGTATCAGAGCATTTTAGGCTAAAAACATGTATCAGAGCAAATAATGTATCAGAGCCATAACATTATGTGTATCAGGGCAAATAGAATTTTGTCAGAACAGGATAGACAATGATATTCAAATTCTATTATCAGTGCTTCTGATTCATTCTTCTTTCTTGCTTCTGATCTCTGAAGCTTGATAGCACTCAGCTTGCTTCAGTTTCCATGGTTTTGCTTCTAGTGTTTGCCTTGAAGATTCACTTCACTTCTCTGTACCTGCAAAACACTTAAACCATATAGAACTTGCAGTTCTTGTTAGTGAATGTGTGGGAGCCTTTACCCAGCAACTGATAGATTTAATCAAATCATTTATCATTTATCTTCTCCCCCTTTTTGTCATAACATCAAAAAGAATATTTAAAAAGATTCAGATGTAAAAAACGACAAAAGAAAAACATTTACTGGTATGTAAAACACAAAGAAACTTTTTCATTGATCAGCAAAGGATATTACAAAAGGTGTGCAACAAAGAAAAATAAAACTACTGAGACCAAATCCTAGGACCCTAGCTAAGACCACGTCTGTGCCAGCATGCCATGAAGGAGTGAAACGCCTCATTGACTGCTTCTAGGGCTTTCAGGCGAGGGATCAGGGAGACTTGGTCCTGCAGCAGAACTTCCACCACCTTTTCCAGAGACAACATCCTCAGCGGGTGAAGATGAAGAGATGTCTTCAGAAGAGATTAAGGGAGAGGAAAAATCAGAGGAAGCTGAGTCTTGAAGGTCGAGAGATGAGGAAGAAGATGGAGATGATGGAGGGCTTTCACCAGGAGGATGAAACACACGTCTAGAATAATTTCCAGACAGCATTGCTTCGAAAGGATTCACCTTGAGAGGATCATAGGTGATTTTGATCTTTTTGGGTTTGGAAGGTGATGTTTCAACAGCTTTTCGTTTGTTGTTTTTATCATTTTCATTATTTGCTGGTCTTGAAGAAGAATTCATGTTGGGTTTGCAAAAAAAAATGACCAGGTAGGGTTTGATAAGGAAGAGAGGGAGAGACAATCTTTAAGAGGGAAACAAGGAGATAGGAAACCGAAAACCATTTTGAAGAGTATTTAAAGGAAAATAAAATGAAACGAATGATGAAAAGCATTTAATGTTACGTGACGTGAGGAGAGATAATAAAGACAAATGAAGTGACTGGCACAGTTACCTATGGTCGGCGTCCCTTCAACTGCACGCGCGCTTATCCATGAATAGTAACTACAGGTTTACCATCCCGAGATAAAGCGTAACAGCTGTTTTGCTTTAAAAGAGGTTCTGAATCAACTTAGACAATGAAACGTTAGTAATAACCGAATCATAATTTCTAAAAGAATTCAATCAGAACTTCTGATTAAAAAAAATGTTCCACATTCATTTCAGAAGATACTCATATATGAGAAATTCTCATCTTCTCATTCTGGGCATAAATCCATACTGATGTTCTTCAGAATGAACTTAAACCTATCTTCAGCCAGGGGTTTTGTAAAGATATCAGCCCATTGATGGTCTGTATCAACAAAGTTTAAAGAAATAACACCCTTCTGAACATAGTCCCTTATGAAATGATGTTTTATCTCAATATGTTTAGCTTTTGAATGAAGAATAGGATTCTTAGATAAACATATAGCAGAAGTATTATCACAGAATATAGGAATGTTACTCTCAAATATCTGATAATCTTCTAACTGACTTTTCATCCAGAGCATCTGTGTGCTACAACCAGCAGCTGCGACATATTCTGCTTCTGTGGTTGATAGAGCAATGGTTGCTTGCTTCTTGTTGTACCAGGAGATTAAGTGACTTCCAAGAAATTGGCAACTTCCTGAAGTACTTTTTCTTTCAATTCTGTCTCCAGCATAATCAGCATCGCAGAATCCTACTAAGTTGTATTCTTTAGATTTTCTGTAAACTAAACCAACATTAGTAGTACCTTTCAGATACCTTAGAATCCTCTTAACAGCAGTTAAATGAGATTCTCTAGGATCTGATTGGAATCTAGCACACAAACAAACACTGAACAGAATGTCAGGTCTAGAAGCAGTCAGATATAGAAGAGATCCAATCATACCTCTGTATAACTTCTGATCTACCTTCTTACTTACCTCATCCTTACCTAGGATGCATGTTGGATGCATAGGAGTTTTGGCTTCTTTGCAGTCTAGAAGATTAAACTTCTTCAGAAGTTCCTTCACATACTTGGTTTGGTGAACATACGTTCCTTCTGATGTTTGATTTATTTGTATTCCAAGGAAATACTTGAGTTCTCCCATCATGCTCATTTCAAACTCAGCCTGCATAGACTTAGCAAACTCCTTTCCAAGTGTAGCATTAGATGTTCCAAAAATAATATCATCTACATATATTTGACAAATTAAAATATCCTTTTCAAAGGTTTTACAAAAGAGAGTAGTGTCCACTTTTCCTCTAGTGAAACCATTATCTAGAAGGAAAGAACTTAAGCGTTCATACCAAGCTCTGGGAGCCTGTTTCAATCCATACAATGATTTCTTTACTTTAAAAACATGATTAGGAGACATAGAGTCTTCAAAACCAGGAGGTTGATGGACATAAACTTCTTCATCTATATAACCATTTAAGAAGGCACTCTTAACATCCATCTGATAGAGAGTGATGTTATGTTGAGTGGCAAAAGAAATTAATAGACGAATAGACTCTAACCTGGCCACTGGTGCAAAGGTTTCTGTGTAGTCAATCCCTTCTTGCTGACTATAACCCTGAGCCACCAGTCTGGCTTTGTTCCTTACCACTTCACCTTTCTCACTAAGCTTGTTTCTGAAGACCCATTTTGTACCAATTATATTGAATCCATCTGGTCTAGGAACAAGATCCCAAACATCATTCCTTGTGAACTGATTTAGTTCTTCTTGCATAGCAATTATCCAGTCTGGATCTTCTAGAGCATGATCAACAGAAGTTGGCTCGATCAAAGATATAAGACCTAATTGACAGTCTGCATTGTTCCTAAGGAATGCTCTTGTTCTGATTGGATCATCCTTCTTTCCAAGAATGACATCTTCTGAATGACCAGAGATGAGTCTGGATGATCTTCTGACAAATGGTTCTTCAGATATGCTTAGATCCTCCAGAGAAGCTGATACTTGATCTTCTGGTTCTTTGCTTCTGAGAAGCTCTGCTTCTGATGCGTTGCTTCTTGGCTCAACAACTTCTGATATGTCAATATCACAACCTGCAAAATTATCAACTTGCTTTGGTTTTTCAGAACCAAGCTTATCATCAAACCTGATATTGATTGATTCTTCTACAACCAATGTTTCAGTATTGTATACCCTGTAGCCTTTTGAGCGTTCAGAATATCCAAGAAGGAAACATCTTTGTGCTTTGGAATCAAACTTACCAAGATGATCTTTAGTGTTCAGAATAAAGCATACACATCCAAAAGGATGGAAATATGAAATGTTGGGCTTTTTATTCTTCCACAATTCATAGGGAGTCTTATTAAGAATAGGTCTGATAGAGATTCTATTCTGAATATAACATGCAGTGTTTATTGCTTCTGCCCAGAAATGCTTAGCCATATTGGTTTCATTGATCATGGTTCTGGCCATTTCTTGCAGAGTCCTATTCTTTCGTTCTACAACCCCATTTTGCTGTGGAGTTCTAGGACAAGAGAAATCATGGGCAATACCATTTTCTTTGAAGAATTCTTCAAAGGATTTGTTCTCAAATTCACCACCATGATCACTTCTGACCTTTATGATTTTACACTCTTTTTCAGATTGAATCTGAATGCAGAAATCAAAGAACACTGAATGAGTCTCATCCTTGTGTTTCAAGAATTTTACCCATGTCCAGCGGCTATAATCATCTACGATGACTAATCCATATTTCTTTCCTCTGACAGATGCTGTTTTGACTGGTCCAAACAGATCAATGTGCAAGAGTTCTAATGGCCTTGAGGTAGAAACAACATTCTTAGATTTGAATGCAGGTTTGGAGAACTTGCCCTTCTGACATGCCTCACAAAGAGCATCTGATTGGAATTTCAGATTAGGGAGTCCTCTGACAAGATTCAGTTTGTTAATCTGAGAGATCTTTCTCAAACTAGCATGACCTAATCTCCTGTGCCAGACCCACTGCTCTTCAGAGACAGACATAAGACAAGTCACCTTTTGACTCATAAGATCTTGCAGATCTGTCTTATAAATGTTGTTCTTCCTCTTGCCTGTAAATAGGATTGAGCCATCCTTCTGATTTACAGCCTTGCAAGACTCTTGATTAAAGATTATATCATAACCATTGTCACTTAATTGACTGATAGATAAAAGGTTATGTGTTAATCCTTCTACAAGAAGTACATTAGAGATGGAAGGAGAGTTACCAGATTTTATAGTTCCAGAGCCAATTATCTTGCCCTTCTGATCTCCTCCGAACTTGACTTCTCCTCCAGACTTAAGCACCAGGTCTTGGAACATAGACCTTCTTCCTGTCATGTGTCGCGAGCATCCAGAATCCAGGTACCATGACATGTTGTGCTTTGTCCTTCTTGCAGCCAAGGATATCTGCAATAGGAATAATCTTATCCTTAGGTACCCACATCTTTTTGGGTCCTTTCTTGTTAGATTTTCTCAAGTTCTGATTGAACTTGGGTTTAACATTATAAGCAATAGGAGAAACAGCATGATAATTCTTAATGTGAGTTTCATGATATTTCCTAGGTTGTGTCACATGCTTCTTAGTGTGTGTTATGTGAAAACTTTGTGCATGTGAGGTGTGCCTAATATCATGAGAGTGGCCATACTTGAACTGATCATACAATGGCTTGTATGTAATTTTCATTTCATCAACAGGTTCAAGTTTGTATGGGGTTTCACCCTCATAACCAATGCCAACTCTTTTGTTTCCAGACACAGCATATATCATAGAAGCTAGCTGACTTCTGCCAATACTTCTAGATAAGAACTTTCTGAAACTTAAATCATATTCTTTCAGAATATGGTTCAGACTAGGAGTGGATTTTTCTGAATCAGAAGGAGATCCAACATTATTGGATAATTTTAAAAGTTTTTCTTTTAATTCAGAATTCTCCAACTCAAGCTTCTTTGTTTCAAATTCAAATTGCTTTTTCAGCTTTTTGTATTTGAGACTAATCTGAGACTTGAGTTCCAGAAGTTCAGTTAGACCGGAAACTAACTCATCTCTAGTAAGTTCAGAAAATACCTCTTCAGAATCTGATTCTGATGTAGATTCTGATCCGTCATCTTCTGTCGCCATCAGCGCACAGTTGGCCTGCTCATCTTCTGAATCATCTTCTGACTCATCCCAGGTTGCCATAAGACCTTTCTTCTTATGAAACTTTTTCTTGGGACTTTCCTTCTGAAGATTTGGACATTCATTCTTGTAGTGTCCAGGCTCATTGCATTCATAGCACATGACCTTCTTCTTGTCAAATCTTCTTTCATCAGAAGATTCTCCACGTTCAAATTTCCTTGAACTTCTGAAGCCTCTGAACTTCCTTTGCTTGGTCTTCCAGAGTTGGTTTAGCCTTCTGGAAATCATGGATAGTTCATCTTCTTCTTCAGATTCTGATTCTTCAGGATCTTCTTCTCTAGCCTGAAAAGCGTTAGTGCATTTCTTGATATTAGATTTTAATGCAATTGACTTACCTTTCTTTTGAGGCTCATTTGCGTCCAGCTCAATCTCATGGCTTCTCAAGGCACTGATAAGCTCTTCCAGAGAAACTTCATTCAGATTCTTCGCAATCTTGAATGCAGTCACCATCGGACCCCATCTTCTGGGTAAGCTTCTGATGATCTTCTTTACATGATCAGCCTTGGTGTATCCTTTGTCAAGAACTCTCAATCCAGCAGTAAGAGTTTGAAATCTCGAAAACATCTTTTCAATGTCTTCATCATCCTCCATCTTGAAGGCTTCATACTTCTGGATTAAGGCTAGAGCTTTGGTCTCCTTGACTTGAGCATTTCCTTCATGAGTCATTTTCAAGGACTCATATATGTCATAGGCCGTTTCCCTGTTAGATATCTTCTCATACTCAGCATGAGAGATAGCATTCAGCAAAACAGTTCTACATTTATGATGATTCCTGAAAAGCTTCTTTTGGTCATCATTCATTTCTTGCCTTGACAGCTTCACGCCTCTGGCATTTACTGGATGTTTGTAACCATCCATCAGAAGATCCCATAGATCACCATCTAGACCCAGAAAGTAACTTTCCAGTTTATCTTTCCAGTATTCAAAGTTTTCACCATCAAATACCGGCGGTCTAGTATAACCATTGTTACCGTTGTATTGCTCAGCAGAGCCAGATGTAGATGCAGGTGTAGGTATAGTCCTTTCACTTTCATCAACCATCTTTTAAATGAAGCTTTTTTCTCTTCCTGAATCTTTTCTAAACACGGTTAAGTGCTTGCACCTTAGAACCGGCGCTCTGATGCCAATTGAAGGATAGAAAAACACTTAGAAAGGGGGGGGATTGAATAAGTGTGACTTAAAATCTTGAGCGATAAAAATAAAATGCACAATTATTTTTATCCTGGTTCGCTGTTAACGAAGCTACTCCAGTCCACCCCCGCAGAGATGATTTACTTCAACTGAGGATTTAATCCACTAATCGCACGGATTACAATGGTTTTCCACTTAGCCGCAACTAAGTCTTCCAGAGTCTTCTGATCACAACCTGATCACTCCAGGAACAACTGCTTAGTTCACTCCTAAGACTTTTTCTAGAGTCTACTGATCAACACGATCACTCTAGGCTTAGTTCACTCCTAAGACTTTCTGCTCAGCCAACTGCCAAGACTTCCTGCTCAGCCAACTGCCAAGACTTCCTGCTCAGCCAACAGCTAAGACTTCCTAGAGTATACTGATCAACTGATCACTCTAGTTCCTTACAACTTAATGTAATCTATTCAAGAGTTTACAAATGCTTCTTAAAAGCGATAATCACAACTGTGATATTTCTCTTACAATTTAAGCTTAATCTCACTAAGATATTACAACAGCAATGTAGTGAGCTTTGATGAAGATGAAGATTCTGAGTTTAGATTTGAACAGCGTTTCAGCAAGTTTGATATGAGTTGTTTTGGTGCAGAATCGTTAACCTTGCTTCTTATCAGAACTTCATATTTATAGGCGTTGAGAAGATGACCGTTGAGTGCATTTAATGCTTTGCGTGTTCCGTACAGCTTTGCATTTAATGTTATACGCTTTTGTCAACTACCTCGAGCCTTGTTCACGCTGTGTCTACTGACGTAGCCTTTAGTAGCTTTAACGTTCCTTTTGTCAGTCAGCGTAGTCTGCCACGTGTACTTCCTTCTGATCTGATGTTTGTGAATACGACGTTTGAATATCATCAGAGTCAAACAGCTTGGTGCATAGCATCTTCTGATCTTCTGACCTTGAAGTGCTTCTGAGCGTGATACCATCTTCTGATCTTCAGTGCTTCTGATCTCATGTTCTTCTGATGCTTCCATAGACCCATGTTCTGATTCTGCTTCGACCATCTTCTGATGTCTTGCCAGACCATGTTCTGATGTTGCATGCTGAACCATTTGAGACACATCTTCTGAGCGCTGAATTATGCGTACTCTTTATATATTTCCTGAAAGGGAAATTGCATTGGATTAGAGTACCATATTATCTTAAGCAAAATTCATATTATTGTTATCATCAAAACTAAGATAATTGATAAGAACAAATCTTGTTCTAACAAATTGTTCAACGTTTCTTACTTGTTAGATCCTCATAGTCGGTCTTTAAACTTGAAAAGTGTATTATATATTTTTGAAGACGATCAAGTGCTGCTGGTGTTTAAAAACGGTTCGAAAAGGAAGTTAATAGTTTACAATTCCAAGAATGACACTTCTAAAGTGACTTTTATGTTTGAAGACACCCCAGAAGTGTGTGTTGAGAGCTTGATATCACCTTGTTCTTAATGTTAGAATTATTTTTATGTTTATGTTTGTTATTTTATTATCGACTACTTTGTGGATTGTTTTTATTGGATTATTTTATTACGGACTGCGTATTTTGCACTGTTCTTAATTTATTCCTAGTTGTCTTTTTGGATCATTCATACATACATGACCTAAGGGGTTTCTTAAATATCTGCTAAATCTCATCAATAGTATTAAACCTCCTGATTTCTTGATTTAATTTACCGCAACTCTCTTACATAATTCATATATGTTTATATATTTTTACTGGCAAGTTGAAAAAAGTTTGACATTCACTCATTCTAACTTATAAATTTGAACACAGGCGATTTGTAACAAACTTGTTTATGTTATTCTAACAAATGAACTTATTAAAAGTAATTTCTCAAAATACATCGTTGAAATATACAGTTTAATATTTTTTGTTAGATCATTTTAAAATGACACAATAGTCTCATTCAGGCACAAAACCATGTATGAATTGTATAATTCCATACAAATGAGAGAATATGAGGTACTATTATGCTAATATCTTTTACAAGCTATTTACACTACTCAAAATATCAATTATGTTACATATATAAGTTTTTCCTTTCATCTTGCATGCCATGGGTATGAAGGAAAATGATGGATTGATATATGAATATGTTATTAACTTGCTTGATGGATTCATTTTTGCAGTGTGGGAATGATGTTTGACATATAAGGTGTATGTACTATTTCTTTTAATTTTCCTCTATCTACGTCATGGTCTCTTTGAGTTTACGCGATGCAGAATATATGACTTACAAAGTAAATGATGGATATTAACAACTTCTCTTAATTGATAGTTATTAACCTATGAAACCACCTAATTTTTTGTTTTTTTTAATCAAAATGATATTTGTAACGCCCCGAATTTAATTAATTAGTTAATTAAATTATGGAAGGAATTATTTATTGGATTTAGCTGAAATTGGATTGTTATGCTGATCGAAGATATTAAGTTTAAGTCGGATTTATTTAGTCGGTTTAATTGGAGGATAATAGTAAGAATACTATGATTTATTTATTGGAATAATTGATTTAAGTGAATTGGGTTGGATTAGTGTGTGGTAAATAGCAATGAGGAAGTGTGAATGATTGGCCCAATAAGAGTTATAGGAGTTATTTGGATTATTTGGAAAATAAAGAAAAAGAAAAGAAATAGGTTTTTGTTGTACTGTACGAAGAAAATAAGGGTTTGGAGGAGAGGTGAAGAAGAGAGCCATGGCGGAAGAGAAAATCCAGGGGAAGTCCAATTTTCGCAGCAAATTTCTTTGGTGAGACACCTTAGCAAAACAAACGTTTCTCCCGATCCAACCGTTGGATCGTCGCGGTTCTTGGACACAGCGTTCCAAACTCGTAGAGGTAACTTCTGACTGGAGCGATTTTCGTTTTGATGATTTGAAGTCCGTCTGACAAAACAATTTCCGAACAGGTTTTTGGTGCGTCTCTGCACGTTGTTAGAAAAGATTTTCGGAGAAAAGTTGGAAGCGGCGGCATAAGCTATGGCAACCGGGAGAGTAGAGGAATCTCCAATCCAAAGGTAAGGGTGGGGTTCTTACTCTATAACCGGGGTTATGATGAACACGTATGTGGGATGGGGTTTATGAATTTGCCTCAGTGTCGGTGTTTGATTATGTGGTTGATTCTGAGTCCTTCGTTGTTATTCATAATTGGTTGCTCCGTGTTGATTTGGGGATGATTTGTAGGTTGTTGTTGTATTGTGTTTTAGTGGTGGAAAATTGTTATGTTGCTGTTATAAATGTTGTGTTCCTGAATTAAGTTGTAGAAATTCAATCAAATGAATTGGTAGTAATGCTTATTATTAGAAATAGTTGGCATGTGGTATAAGTTGCAGAAAGTGGAAAATAACACGAAGGAGCAATGGCAGAAGTATAAAGTAGCAGGCTGAATCGGTAGCCTAATTATAATGCGATAAAAGTAATCGTAGCAATAACGATGGCTTATGTAGTGGTAATTCAAGTAACGGAGCTGTTGATAATTAACAAATAATAATAATTAAGTTGTTGGTACCTTAGTGGTAGATGTTGATAGAGAATATTAAGTTGATAGCTGTAGAGTTGTTACAACCTTGGTAGGAATAATTTGGTAGTAGTATAAGGACCGATGATGTAAGTTGGTGGACAATTAAGTATAAGTTGTTGAGCAGAATGTAGTATATGTTGCTATTAAGTAGTATAAATAAGACTTATAATAATAGTCGGTATGAGTAAGCGTTGTGTCGAGTTGTTGTTGTTATGTTGTTTCTAGTATGTTATTATTGAACATGATATAGTTGAATATGTTGTTAGTAAGTTGTTAGGAATATGTTGTCGTTGTTGAACAAATTGTTATTACTATGTTGAAATGTTGTTGTTATACGTCGCTGTTGAATTTTCGTTGATTACGTTGATGATGTTGTAGGCCTATGGCCAATGTTGAATAAGTTGAAAATTGATTATGTTGTTCAGCGTTGTTATTGTCCTGACTTGTGGGCATGTTTAAGTTGTAGGTCGTATGACCAATGTTGGATTAAGTTGATGCATCTGTTGCATGTTCAAGTTGTTGTTTACGTTGTTGTTGTTGTTTCGTTGTTGTTGTTATGACGTTGTGGTTGTTGTCGCATGCATACATTTGCATTGTTTACGTTGGCCTAGATGGCACCTGATTACGTTGGCCTTGATGGCACCCTGTTTACGTTGTTGAAATGCCTCGATAACCTGGCATATGTTTACGTTGGGAGTTTTACTCCAAATGGTACCACATGCATTTGCATAGTTGAGTCACATTCGATTTGTATGTCTGAGCTGTTGTTGATGTTTAAGTTGTTACCATTGTTGTTGTTGTTGATGTTTAAGTTGTTACCGTTGTTGTTGTTGTCGATGTTTAATTTGTTATCGTGTTGTTGTTGTTGTTGTTGCTATTTGATGAATTGTCGTTTGATATAAGTTGATGTGGTTATAAGTTGCTTTTCTGATTAAGTTATTGTTGGTTATAAGTTATGATTGCCATTAAGTTGTTATTGTTGTTAAGTTGTCATTACTGTTAAGTTGTTATTGTGATCAAGTCGTTGTTACTAAGTTGTTGTTATTAAGTTGTTGTTATTAAGTTGTTGTTATTAAGTTGTTGTTACTAAGTTGTTGTTATTAAGTTGTTATTAAGTTGTGGTTTCAAATGATCTCGCATACCTTCATCGGGCCTTTCGAAGAAAGCGTTCTGCTCTTCAACTGCACCGTTGTTCAGCACATAGTAACACACAGGTCTGTGTTTCGCCATTTCTTCCACGTCAGCTTCCTCACAATCTTCAACTTCAGTTTTTTGATTAAATTCATGAGGGAGTACAGATACGACATTGCAGTTGAGGTTTATAGATGACACTCCATCGGAGTCGAAATCATTTGTCATTTTATCATCTTCCTTCCAAGGACTGGAATGCATCTTTTCTTCCTCTTTCTCATTTTCAGAATCAAATAGTTTGCATTCCAACGGAGGTTTGCTGGCCCTTGCACCCTGATGTGGGACTTGGTTACTACTAGATTCTCCAGCTTCTGTTGGCCTGTATTCTCTTTGAGCCTTTTTCATTCTCTGGTGCCTTCTCCACTGGTATCTCGACATAGGATTTTTTCCTTTGTAGTTCTCCAACCTATACATCTCTCGATTCGAGGTTTGAAATTGCTTCCTATATGCCATTGCAGTCCTTCCCCCTTGGTCCCAACTTCTCCATTTGTTGGTTCTTGCACCAGCTTGCACCCATCTGTCCATGGGTACGTCTGCAGGGACTTTAAATGTTACCCTTCGAGCTCTAGGATGTGGGTTGTCTGGTCTCTTCGCTAGGGTCCATATATCTAACCCGTATAGGTTAGGACGTAGTCCCTGAGTTTCTCGACCCATGTAGCAGTACACCCTCTCGAACAACCGTTCCAGCATTTTGTCGTAGACTTCCCCACATCTGGGACACAGTGCAACTTCAGTGTTTTCCCTGTGACATTTGACCAAGAATCCCACTAAGCTTTCTTCCATCTTTGGGTACACTTTTAGAAAAGAGTTCGCTTCTCTCCCAGGTTGTGAAGGATAGAAAAACACTTAGAAAGGGGGGGTTTGAATAAGTGTAGCTTTAAAAACTTGACAGATAAAAATAAATGCACAGTTATTTTTATCCTGGTTCGTTGTTAACTAAACTACTCCAGTCCACCCCCGCAGAGATGATTTACCTCAACTGAGGATTTAATCCACTAATCGCACGGATTACAATGGTTTTCCACTTAGTCAGCAACTAAGTCTTCCAGAGTCTTCTGATCACACACTGATCACTCCAGGAACAACTGCTTAGATAACCTCTAAGACTTTTCTAGAGTCTACTGATCAACACGATCACTCTAGTTACAATCTGCTTAGTTCACTCCTAAGACTTTCCTAGAGTATTCTGATCAACACGATCACTCTAGTTCCTTACAACTTAATGTAATCAATTCTAAGAGTATTACAAATGCTTCTTAAAAGCGATAATCACAACTGTGATATTTCTCTTAATCGTTTAAGCTTAATCTCACTAATATATTACAACAGCAATGTAGTGAGCTTTGATGAAGATGAAGATTCTGAGTTTTTGATTGAACAGCGTTTCAGCAAGTTAATTTGAATTGTATTTGTTCAGGATCGTTAACCTTGCTTCTCATCAGAACTTCATATTTATAGGCATTAGAGAAGATGACCGTTGAATGCATTTAATGCTTTGCGTGTTCCGTACAGCATCGCATTTAATGTTATACGCTTTTGTCAACTACCTCGAGCCTTGTTCACGCTGTGTCTACTGACGTAGCCTTTAGTAGCTTTTAACGTTCCTTTTGTCAGTCAGCGTAGCTTGCCACTTGTACTTTCTTCTGATCTGATGTTTGTGAATACAACGTTTGAATATCATCAGAGTCAAACAGCTTGGTGCATAGCATCTTCTGATCTTCTGACCTTGAAGTGCTTCTGAGCGTGATACCATCTTCTGAGCTTCAGTGCTTCTGATCTCATGTTCTTCTGATGCTTTCATAGACCCATGTTCTGATTCTGCTTCGACCATCTTCTGATGTCTTGCCAGACCATGTTCTGATGTTGCATGCTGAACCATTTGAGACAAAGCTTCTGAGCGCTGAATTATGCGTATTCTTTATATATTTCCTGAAAGGGAAATTGCATTGGATTAGAGTACCATATTATCTTAAGCAAAATTCATATTATTGTTATCATCAAAACTAAGATAATTGATCAGAACAAATCTTGTTCTAACAATCTCCCCCTTTTTGATGATGACAAAAACATATATAAATGATATGAATTTGCGATCAGAAAGAGTAGTAGGCAAAAAAACAAATTACACAGCTATAGCATAAGCATATGAATATGTCTCCCCCTGAGATTAACAATCTCCCCCTGAGATAAATAATCTCCCCCTGAAATAAATACTCGAAGAACTTTAATAAAAGACTTCCCTGATTATTTCGGTAGAGACGATCATATGAGCTTTTGTCTTCAGAGAATTCATAGCTTCTGACTTCTGCTTCCATAGGACAGCTTCAGAACTAGAATTTCTTTAGATCCTTAGAACACTCACAACTTCTGATTCCTGCTTCCATCTAGGACAGCTTCAGAACTTGAATTTCTTTGATCTTCTGAACATTCACAGCTTCTGATTTCTGCTTCCATTCAGGACAGCTTCAGAACTTGAATTTCTTTGATCTTCTGAACATTCACAGCTTCTGATTTCTGCTTCCATTCAGGACAGCTTCAGAACTTGAGTTTTCTGGATCTTTTAGAACATTCGCAGCTTCTGATTTCTGCATCCCTCGGATAGCTTCAGAGCTTTGAATTTCTACCAACATCACTTCATGCTAGATTTGTATCAGAACATTGTTGAATGTACCAGAGCATCATCTGAGCATCTCTACATCCTGAAATGTTACAGAACAAAAACTAAACGACAAAAGTCAGCATGAACGAGTTAGAACATAAAATGTATGTTTGAACACATTATATGGATCAGAGCCATATAGGCTGAAATAATGTATCAGAGCAATTAATGTATCAGAGCCATAACATTATATGTATCAGAGCAAATAGAATTTTGTCAAAATAAATAGACAAATATAGATCAAATTCTATTATCAGTGCTTCTGATTCATTCTTCTTTCTTGCTTCTGATCTCTGAAGCTTGACCGCACTCAGCTTGCTTCAGTTTCCATGGTTTTGCTTTGAAGATATTCTTCACTTCTTTATACCTGCAAAACACTTAAACCATATAGAACTTTGCAGTTCTTGTTAGTGAATGTGTGGGAGCTTTACCCAGCAACTGATAGATTAATCAAATCATTTATCATTTATCTTCTCCCCCTTTTTGTCATAACATCAAAAAGAATATTTCAAAAGATTCAGATGCATAAAACGACAAATAGAATTACTGGAATGTAAAACAAAGAACGTTTTTCATTGAAGTAAAAAGGATTACAAGAAGATGTTTAACAGGCAGATGCAACAAGGAAAATAAAACTACTAAGACCGAATCCTAGGACCCTAGCTAAGACAACGTCTGTGCCAGCATGCCATGAAGGAGTGAAACGCCTCATTGACTGCTTCTTGGGCTTTCAGGCGAGGGATCAGGGAGACTTGGTCCTGATGCAGATCTTCCACCATCTTTACCAGAGACAACATTCTCAGCGGGTGAAGATGAAGAGACTTCTTCAGAAGAGATTAAAGGAGAGGAAAAGTTAGATGAAGAGGAAGCTGAGTCTTGAAGGTCGAAAGATGAGGAAGAGGATGGAGATGATGGAGGGCTTTCACCAGGGGGATGAAACACGCGTCTAGAATAGTTTCCAGACAACATTGCTTCGAAAGGATTCACCTTGAGAGGATCATAGGTGATTTTGACCTTTTTGGGTTTGGAAGGTGATGTTTCAACAGCTTTTCTTTTGTTGTTTTGATCATTTTCATTATTTCCTGGGCTTGATGAAGAGTTCATGATGGGTTTGCAGAAAAATGAACAGGTTTGGTTTGATATGGAAGAGAGAGAGAGAAAAACTTGATGAGGAGAGCAAAGGGATAGAGAGAGATGAGAGGGAAAGAGAAGAGTTTGAAGAGTATTTAAAAGAAAATAAAGTGAAACGAATGATGAAAAACATTTAATGTTACATGACGTGAGGAGAGATAATAAAGACGAATGAGGTGACTAGCACAGTTACCTATGGTCGGCGTCCCTTCAACTGCACGCACGTTTATCCATGAATAGTAACGACAGGTTTACCATCCCGAGATAAAAAACGTAACAGCTGTTTTGCTTTAAAAGAGGTTCTGAATCAACTCAGACAATGAAACGTTAGTAATAACCGAATCATAATTTCTTAAAGATTTCAATCAGAACTTCTGATATATAAAAAAATAATCCATTTTCATTTCAGAAGTTACTCATACATAAGAACTTCTCATCTTCTCATTCTGGGCATAAATCCATACTGATGTTCTTCAGAATGAACTTAAACCTATCTTCAGCCAGGGGTTTTGTAAAGATATCAGCCCATTGATGGTCTGTATCAACAAAGTTTAAAGATATAACACCCTTCTGAACATAGTCCCTTATGAAATGATGTTTTATCTCAATATGTTTAGCTTTTGAATGAAGAATAGGATTCTTAGATAAACATATAGCAGAAGTATTATCACAGAATATAGGAATGTTACTCTCAAATATCTGATAATCTTCTAACTGACTCTTCATCCAGAGCATCTGTGTACTACAACCAGCAGCAGCGACATATTCTGCTTCTGTGGTTGATAGAGCAATAGTTGCTTGCTTCTTGCTGTACCAGGAGATGAAATGACTTCCAAGAAATTGGCAACTTCCTGAAGTACTTTTTCTTTCAATTCTGTCTCCAGCATAATCAGCATCGCAGAATCCTACTAAGTTGTATTCTTTGGATTTTCTGTAAACTAAGCCAACATTAGTAGTACCTTTCAGATACCTTAGAATTCTCTTAACAGCAGTTAAATGAGATTCTCTAGGATCTGATTGGAATCTAGCACACAAACAAACACTGAACAGAATGTCAGGTCTAGAAGCAGTCAGATATAGAAGAGATCCAATCATACCTCTGTATAACTTCTGATCTACCTTCTTACTTACCTCATCCTTACCTAGGATGCATGTTGGATGCATAGGAGTTTTGGCTTCTTTGCAGTCTAGAAGATTAAACTTCTTCAGAAGTTCCTTCACATACTTGGTTTGGTGAACATACGTTCCTTCTGATGTTTGATTTATTTGTATTCCAAGGAAATACTTGAGTTCTCCCATCATGCTCATTTCAAACTCAGCCTGCATAGACTCAGCAAACTCCTTTCCAAGTGTAGCATTAGATGTTCCAAAAATAATATCATCTACATATATTTGACAAATTAAAATATCCCTTTTAAAGGTTTTACAAAAGAGAGTAGTGTCCACTTTTCCTCTAGTGAAACCATTATCCAGAAGGAAAGAACTTAAGCGTTCATACCAAGCTCTGGGAGCCTGTTTCAATCCATATAATGATTTCTTAAGTTTAAAAACATGATTAGGAGACATAGAGTCTTCAAAACCAGGAGGTTGATGGACATAAACTTCTTCATCTATATAACCATTTAAGAAGGCACTCTTAACATCCATTTGATAGAGAGTGATGTTATGTTGAGTGGCAAAAGAAATTAATAAACGAATAGATTCTAACCTGGCCACTGGTGCAAAGGTTTCTGTATAATCAATCCCTTCTTGCTGACTATAACCCTGAGCCACCAGTCTGGCTTTGTTCCTTACCACTTCACCTTTCTCACTGAGCTTGTTTCTGAAGACCCATTTTGTACCGATTATATTGAATCCATCTGGTCTAGGAACAAGATCCCAAACATCATTCCTTGTAAACTGATTTAGTTCTTCTTGCATAGCAATTATCCAGTCTGGATCTTCTAGAGCATGATCAACAGAAGTTGGCTCGATCAAAGATACAAGACCTAATTGACAGTTTGCATTGTTCTTAAGGAATGCTCTTGTTCTGATTGGATCATCCTTCTTTCCAAGAATGACATCTTCTGAGTGACCAGAGATGAGTCTGGATGATCTTCTGACAGATGGTTCTTCAGAAATGCTTAGATCCTCCAGAGAAGCTGATACTTGATCTTCTGGTTCTTTGCTTCTGAGGAGCTCTGCTTCTGATGCGTTGCTTCTTGGCTCAACAACTTCTGATATGTCAATATCACAATCTGCAAAATTATCAAACTGCTTTGGTTTTTCAGAACCAAGCTTATCATCAAACCTGATATTGATTGATTCTTCTACAACCAATGTTTCAGTATTATATACTCTGTAGCCTTTTGAGCGTTCAGAATATCCAAGAAGGAAACATTTTTGTGCTTTGGAATCAAACTTACCAAGATGATCTTTAGTGTTCAGAATAAAGCATACACATCCAAAGGGATGGAAATATGAAATGTTGGGCTTTCTATTCTTCCACAATTCATAAGGAGTCTTATTTAGAATAGGTCTGATAGAGATTCTATTCTGAATATAGCATGCAGTGTTTATTGCTTCTGCCCAGAAATGCTTAGCCATATTGGTTTCATTGATCATGGTTCTGGCCATTTCTTGTAGAGTCCTATTCTTTCGTTCTACAACTCCATTTTGCTGAGGAGTTCTAGGACAAGAGAAATCATGGGCAATACCATTTTCTTTGAAGAATTCTTCAAAGGATTTGTTCTCAAATTCACCACCATGATCACTTCTGACCTTTATGATTTTACACTCTTTTTCAGATTGAATCTGAATGCAGAAATCAAAGAACACTGAATGAGTCTCATCCTTGTGTTTTAAGAATTTTACCCATGTCCAGCGGCTATAATCATCTACGATGACTAATCCATATTTCTTCCCTCTGACAGATGCTGTTTTGACTGGGCCAAACAGATCAATGTGCAAGAGTTCTAATGGCCTTGAGGTAGAAACAACATTCTTGGACTTGAATGCAGGTTTGGAGAACTTGCCCTTCTGACATGCTTCACAAAGAGCATCTGATTTGAATTTCAGATTAGGGAGTCCTCTGACCAGATTCAGTTTGTTAATCTGAGAAATCTTTCTCAAACTAGCATGACCTAATCTTCTGTGCCAGACCCACTGCTCTTCAGAAACAGACATAAGACAAGTCACCTTCTGACTCATAAGATCTTGCAGATCTGTCTTATAAATGTTGTTCTTCCTCTTGCCTGTAAATAGGATTGAGCCATCCTTCTGATTTACAGCCTTGCAAGACTCTTGATTAAAGATTATATCATAACCATTGTCACTCAATTGACTGATAGATAAGAGGTTATGTGTTAATCCTTCTACAAGAAGTACATTAGAAATGGAAGGAGAGTTACCAGACTTTATAGTTCCAGAGCCAATTATCTTGCCCTTCTGATCTCCTCCAAACTTGACTTCTCCTCCTGACTTAAGCACCAGGTCTTGGAACATAGACCTTCTTCCTGTCATGTGTCGCGAGCATCCAGAGTCCAGGTACCATGACATGTTGTGCCTTGTCCTTTTTGCAGTCAAGGATATCTGCAATAGGAATAATCTTATCCTTAGGTACCCACATCTTTCTGGGTCCTTTCTTGTTAGATTTTCTCAAGTTCTGATTGAACTTGGGTTTAACATTATAAGCAATAGGAGGAACAGCATGATAATTCTTGATGTGAGTTTCATGATATTTCCTAGGTTGTGTCACATGCTTTTTGGTGTGTGTTATGTGAAAACTTTGAGCATGTGAAGTGTGCCTAATATCATGGGAGTGGCCATACTTGAACTGATCATACAATGGCTTGTATGTAATTTTCATTTCATCAACAGGTTCAAGTTTGTATGGGGTTTCACCCTCACAACCAATGCCTACTCTTTTGTTTCCAGACACAGCATATATCATAGAAGCTAGCTGACTTCTGCCAATACTTCTAGATAAGAACTTCCTGAAACTTAAATCATATTCTTTCAGAATATGGTTTAGACTAGGAGTGGATTTTTCTGAATCAGAAGGAGATCCAACATTATTGGATAATTTTAAAAGTTTTTCTTTTAATTCAGAATTCTCCAACTCAAGCTTCTTTGTTTCAAATTCAAATTGCTTTTTCAGCTTTTTGTATTTGAGACTAATCTGAGACTTGAGTTCCAGAAGTTCAGTTAGACCGGAAACTAACTCATCTCTAGTAAGTTCAGAAAATACCTCTTCAGAATCTGATTCTGATGTAGATTCTGATCCATCATCTTCTGTCGCCATCAGCGCACAGTTGGCCTGCTCATCTTCTGAATCATCTTCTGACTCATCCCAGGTTGCCATAAGACTTTTCTTCTTATGAAACTTCTTCTTGGGATTTTCCTTCTGAAGATTTGGACATTCATTCTTGTAGTGTCCAGGCTCATTGCATTCATAGCACATGACCTTCTTCTTGTCAAATCTTCTTTCATCAGAAGATTCTCCACGTTCAAATTTCCTTGAACTTCTGAAGCCTCTGAACTTCCTTTGCTTGGTCTTCCAGAGTTGATTTAGCCTTCTGGAGATCAGGGACAGTTCATCTTCTTCTTGAGATTCTGATTCTTCAGGATCTTCTTCTCTAGCCTGAAAAGCGTTAGTGCATTTCTTGATATTAGATTTTAATGCACTAGACTTACCTTTCTTTTGAGGCTCATTTGCGTCCAGCTCTATTTCATGACTTCTCAAGGCGCTGATAAGCTCTTCCAGAGAAACTTCATTCAGATTCTTTGCAATCTTGAATGCAGTCACCATAGGACCCCATCTTCTGGGTAAGCTTCTGATGATCTTCTTTACGTGATCCGCCTTGGTGTATCCCTTGTCAAGAACTCTCAATCCAGCAGTAAGAGTTTGAAATCTTGAAAACATCTTTTCAATGTCTTCATCATCCTCCATCTTGAAGGCTTCATACTTCTGGATTAAAGCTAGAGCTTTAGTCTCCTTGACTTGAGCATTTCCTTCATGAGTCATTTTCAAGGACTCATATATGTCATAGGCCGTTTCCCTGTTAGATATCTTCTCATACTCAGCATGAGAGATAGCATTCAGCAAAACAGTTCTGCATTTATGATGATTCCTGAAAAGCTTCTTTTGATCATCATTCATTTCTTGCCTTGACAGCTTTGCGCCACTGGCATTTACTGGATGTTTGTAACCATCCATCAGAAGATCCCATAGATCACCATCTAGACCCAGAAAGTAACTTTCCAGTTTATCTTTCCAGTATTCAAAGTTTTCACCATCAAATACCGGCGGTCTAGTATAACCATTGTTACCGTTGTATTGCTCAGCAGAGCCAGATGTAGATGCAGGTGTAGGTGTAGACTTTTCACTTTCATCAACCATCTTTTACTGAAGCGTTTTTCTCTTCCTGAATCTTTTCTAAACACGGTTAAGTGCTTGCACCTTAGAACCGGCGCTCTGATGCCAATTGAAGGATAGAAAAACACTTAGAAAGGGGGGGTTTGAATAAGTGTAGCTTTAAAAACTTGACAGATAAAAATAAATGCACAGTTATTTTTATCCTGGTTCGTTGTTAACTAAACTACTCCAGTCCACCCCCGCAGAGATGATTTACCTCAACTGAGGATTTAATCCACTAATCGCACGGATTACAATGGTTTTCCACTTAGTCAGCAACTAAGTCTTCCAGAGTCTTCTGATCACACACTGATCACTCCAGGAACAACTGCTTAGATAACCTCTAAGACTTTTCTAGAGTCTACTGATCAACACGATCACTCTAGTTACAATCTGCTTAGTTCACTCCTAAGACTTTCCTAGAGTATTCTGATCAACACGATCACTCTAGTTCCTTACAACTTAATGTAATCAATTCTAAGAGTATTACAAATGCTTCTTAAAAGCGATAATCACAACTGTGATATTTCTCTTAATCGTTTAAGCTTAATCTCACTAATATATTACAACAGCAATGTAGTGAGCTTTGATGAAGATGAAGATTCTGAGTTTTTGATTGAACAGCGTTTCAGCAAGTTAATTTGAATTGTATTTGTTCAGGATCGTTAACCTTGCTTCTCATCAGAACTTCATATTTATAGGCGTTAGAGAAGATGACCGTTGAATGCATTTAATGCTTTGCGTGTTCCGTACAGCATCGCATTTAATGTTATACGCTTTTGTCAACTACCTCGAGCCTTGTTCACGCTGTGTCTACTGACGTAGCCTTTAGTAGCTTTTAACGTTCCTTTTGTCAGTCAGCGTAGCTTGCCACTTGTACTTTCTTCTGATCTGATGTTTGTGAATACAACGTTTGAATATCATCAGAGTCAAACAGCTTGGTGCATAGCATCTTCTGATCTTCTGACCTTGAAGTGCTTCTGAGCGTGATACCATCTTCTGAGCTTCAGTGCTTCTGATCTCATGTTCTTCTGATGCTTTCATAGACCCATGTTCTGATTCTGCTTCGACCATCTTCTGATGTCTTGCCAGACCATGTTCTGATGTTGCATGCTGAACCATTTGAGACAAAGCTTCTGAGCGCTGAATTATGCGTATTCTTTATATATTTCCTGAAAGGGAAATTGCATTGGATTAGAGTACCATATTATCTTAAGCAAAATTCATATTATTGTTATCATCAAAACTAAGATAATTGATCAGAACAAATCTTGTTCTAACAGGTTGTTCCCATCTTTCACGCAGAGCCCTTTCGAAGTTAGCTTGGACCCTTCGATCTAGCATGATCGAACACCTTGGACACATCCATTGTTTTCCGCCATTCATTTCATGGCAATTCCAGAGATAATCCTTCAAGCTTTCCCCTCTTGGAGGAATTTCAATATTTCCCTTTTGCCTTGTCAACCATGTTTCTAATTCGTCAATTTCAGACACAGGTCGTCTAGCACTGACCATGTTAACAACTGCTGGAGGGACTTCAGAAATCTGGATTTGCTGAAGCTTTACTCGGAGGTCTTCAGTGGCCTCACTGGTTCTTCCTTTCGAATCTTCTGTTATCTCTGTGTTGGAGGATTCTTCAACATCAGTATTGGAGACTGTAATGTCATTTAGGCCTTCAGTAGCCTGCTTTCCAGTTAACATCGTTTCAGTTTCCGCAACTTCGACTTCAGACACCTCTACCATGTTGACATCCAGTGGTTCACACGAGTTAGTGTCAGCAATGTTCAAAGGGTTTGTGTCGACCTTCATGTGACTCTTGGTCTTATCAGCAAATTTCAAACGTCCATCCTTGATAGCATTCTGAATTAGATCCTTGAAAAGAAAACATTGTGAGGTTTTATGGCCCAAAAAACCATGATATTTACAAAAGCCCCTCTTCTTCCGTTGTTCTAACGGAGGAATTTTGGAATTAGGAGGCAGTATCATTTGGCCATCTTTCACTAGTAAATCAAATATTTCGTCACACTTAGTGACATCGAATGTGTAGGTTTTCTTAGGAAATCTATCGTTCTTATCGTTTTCTATTGGATTTTTTCCATTTGTAGGATTGAGTAATTTGCAAGCATAAGGCGGCGCTTCTTTCAGTTCGGCTAGGTCTGTTTCGACCTCTTCTACGCCGTATGAGTCATTGAAAGATTCGTCATCAGCGTCTTCCGCTTCGACATACGCTACCCTTTCTTTTTTATAGCCCTTGTTTGCTCAGGCTTTTTCTGCTTTTAAGCGTTCGAGTTGTCGAACCCTGTCTGCTAACTGAGCCATGTCCCTAAGGTATTGAGTATCTAGTTTCTTTCTAATTGAATAATCCAAGCCACCAGCAGCCATTTCGACCAGTTCATGCTCTGGAACTGTTGTGAAACACCTTGATTTCAACAATCGGAACCTATTTAGGTAATCATCTATTGGTTCTGTAAACTTCCTCTTGATGCTGGCCAATTCTTTCAAACTTATCTTAGTTTGGCCCATATAAAACTGTTCATGGAACAACCTTTCCAAGTGTGTCCAAGCATCTATCGAATTTGGGGGTAAAGTAGTGAACCAAATAAAAGCATTTTTTGTTAGCGAACTAGGGAAATATTTGATCCTTAAATCTTCGTTCCCTGCTAAATCTCCTGCTTCTGTCAGGTATCTGGCAATATGTTCCACAGTTGAATCGCTAGTTTCACCTGAAAACTTTGTGAACTTGGGTACTTTGGTACCCCTAGGCAACTCTATTTGCATGATATAATCTGCTATGGGGGATATATAATTTGGACGTCGAAGTCCAGTACTAAGGTCGTTATTCGCCATAACTCTTTCTATCATGGCAGTTAAGTTATTTTCTGTAGCCAGATTATCTCTTCTGACTCTCTGAATGATTTCATCTGGATGTTCGTTCCTACCCACTATCCTTAATCTGGGCCTAACTTCCTCCGTTTCTTGCTGGACGGGAAAAGTTCTCTGATTCGAAGACTCTAAATTTATTACTCGGTTCCCTTCGATTGCTGTTGTTCTTTGTGGGGTAACTACGTTATTAGTGGCTGTCCTATATGAAGGGACCGCATTTTGGACACGTTCTATAATGGGATCTTCTTCTTGATGCAAGGGTTGTTTGTCCTTTTGTTTAGGTGGTGGAACTCCCATGAAATCTGCCATTCGATTCATTTGAGATGATATCTTTTGGAAAGTTTCCACATTCTCTCGATTCGTATTAGCAATATTTGTTGCTAATGGATTCAAGATTGAAGCCAATTCCTTGGCCAAGACCCCCAGCATATCATGGTTGCTAGCATCCATTTCTTGTCGGAATGCTGCCTGGTTACTTGTGGAAAAATTGGGCATTTGGGTAGAGAAGCCAGTATTTTGAGTGCTTCGACCCATTGAACCAACGTTCGGCGAAAACGCCGTTGTGTTAGTTGTAGTGTATGTAGGTCCTGCCCCTCGTGTGCCTGTTCCGTATGGATATGGCATTTCGTATGGACTGTTCTGTCTCCATTCGAACGTGGAGTTCGACCCTGGGTTAAATAAATTATTTGCAGCATTTGTCGAGGAAAGCGGTATCTCGTTTGCGCTTGTGGATGGGGGCACGGTAGTCGATACTGAAACTGGAATAGTCCCTGATGTTCTTGTATTATTTTCAGGCATAGCCTGTGATCCAGTAGAACCCGATATATCTCGCTCTCCTTGAGTAGAAGTCGAAACATGCGCAGAATTTGCCGCCGCTGCTCCTGACCCTTGTAGGGGGATCTTGATCTCCCCCTGCACTGGCCGTAACGACCATTCTCTTGTTGGACCTTCGCTTGGGAATCGGTTGTGCACTGTTGGTTAATTTACTGTTCCTAAGGTTCATACAAGGTCTTGATATTTTCTAGACAAAATAAAACAATTGATTAATAACAATCTGCTTGACACTGTCCCACTGGGCGTGCCAATTTGTTTACGGTGATTTCCGGTAAACAACCGCTAGTCTTCCAAACTATAATAAATATGATTTGGTTACTCGCAGGATCGACTAGATTGATCCTAGGACATAGTCAAAGAGGTTGTTATTCATGATGATTTGAACCATGTTTGTAAATGATTTGTCTTGAAAATAAGCAATACTTAATCGAAACAATAAATATTAGCAATCACTTTGTTATACGTATGAATATAACTTTAGCGAAAAAAGTAAGTTTCGAACAAAATGCATAAAACGAAGAAAACTATAAATGTGCAAGAAAGTTAAAGTGCACAAATGTTAAATACTTTGAAGATAAATAACATGAAGTTAAAGAATGCAGGAATGTAAATAGCAGAAAGTAAATGAAATGCAGTAATATCGAAAGATACTAAAATAAAGGAAAATACACTTGTATTGAAATGGGGTTGGTGTCATACGTACATTTCTCAACGAACTCTTTCTCTTAACACTTGATACTTGAGCAATATGTGAGTGATTTGTACAAAATGAACACCCTGAATCCTAACATTAGAACCCTTATTTATACTACTTTCGACCTTAACGGTCCTACGCTAATCTAATGCCACGTTTCTCATGAGAATCCTCGGAACGCCATCTGTCTTTGGGTAGTTATATAAACTACTTCGAATTTCAAATCCTCCCGCCTGAATCCTCCTTCGACGCGTGGCAATGTATTGACAAATACCACAAAAAATACGATAAGCCTCAGTACTTAACATATTTCGTAAAATGCTTAAGTCTCGAAGATATGTTTATTCTTACTAGCATCAGCACTCAATATCTTCGTTATAACTTAAAAACTTCGTTAGGAGCCATTTTTATCTTCAAAGATGGTCATCAGTAACCATCCTCCTAAGAGTCTTCAACCTTCGAAGGATTATATTTGCAAACGAAATCTTCAGCTAACAGTGTGATTCTCGATCAATAAGCGAAAGGTTGAAGATGAGAAGAAGCTGAGTCTATATTTCACGTTTCTTGTTATTTTTGCTTGAGAATGATCACTTGAGTATTTATACCACATACAATGCATAGATCAAAATGAACACAGCAGAAAACCAGAATTATTAGCGACAGGTCGACCTGCTCTCTACATAGGTCAACCTATGTAATGCTTTGCACCTGAAAAATGAGCCAAGTGTGACACTTGCGTCGACCTAAAGGGTCGGCGCGCGCATTCCCGTGGATTCCCCAAAAGTCCATGCGTCGACCTAATGAATTAATGCGTCGACGCATTCCATTCTTGCACTTGAGCAGCCAAACTTTGATGCGTCGACCTGAAGGGTCGGTGTGCGCATTCCCTTAAATTTCTCAAAAACCAATGCGTCGACCTAAGAAGGTGATGCGTCGACGCATTCATCCTTCACCTGACTTTCTTCACAAAGGGCTTGCAATAGGTCGACCTATGATGCGTGTGAGTCGACCTATTGGTGTTTTGTGTCCAAAAATGCTTGTCTTGGTTGCATGTGCTTGATTTTTATGTTTCCACTTAAGTTACGGTTGATTCACAATATTTTGACAGCATGAAAACAATACCTTGCGCTCACATTTATCACCTGTAGAGATGTCTGGGAAGTGTGGTTGGGCCTAACTCAACCCTAGAAAACCGGCTTGTAGGGTGAGGATTGCCCCCACTTATAAGGACATGTTAAGGCCATATATTGTCCAATGTGGGACTCTTAACACACCCCCTCACGCCCAAGAAGTGTGGTTGGGCCTAACTCAACCCTACAAAACCGGCTTGTAGGGTGAGGATTGCTCCCACTTATAAGGACATGTTCAGGCCATATATTGTCCGATGTGGGAGTCTTAACATGGGGAGCCTACCTTTTGAACATTATTTAATGTGAATAAGTCTTAGGAATATAAATATTATGACTAATGAGAACCATAAGGAGGAATCGAGGATATCGGTTCAGTATCCTAGTAATGTGTTGGTAAGGCATAAGTGGGTAAATCATGGCATGACATTGGATAATTTCCTTGGATACATGGCCTCGGATGTAGACCCCCATCAGAGTATTACTTGATGTGTGCAATGATACTCCACCATATCTAAAGGATTTGTGTGTTATAATTGAGAATGAGGAATTTCAAAAGTTAAGCATGTAAATCAAATTATGTACGTGTTAAGACGTGAGATTAAATTATTTTCCCGGGATAGAGTAAGATGATCCAGATGAATGATTTGGTCAGGGAATGTAATGTTATCTCTAGACGAGTAATCAAGTGGTGTGCATCTGTGAATATTATCGAAAACTCACAGTTGCATTGCATCCTCGATTAGTTAAGGTTCATTGATGGTGCATAAGGTGAAAGGTTTGGATATTAGGGACACCCTAGCGGTTATATGGTTGGCAACGGTGTGGGGCGTTTGGTTATCTAGAAACGCTATCATTTTCAAGCGGGATACATTTAGTTTTAACGAATGTTGGGGGGGGTGGTTTCTAACTCGTGGAATTGGCTTTGTTCCTATTATAGGACAAAGTCTTGTTGTAATTTCTTTTCTTGGAATATTCTTCCGCTTTCTTGTTTTGAGCGGTAGAAGTTTTCCGTTGTGTATCATCGGGTGAGCACCCCTTATGCTCTTTAGTAATACCATTGCCTATTCAAAAAAAAAATTGATGGTATTACTACATCATTTGGTTGGAATTTCATGCCAGTTGAAGCGGAAAATGGGTCAGAACCTATAAAGTGTTTGACATGGAATATAGCAGCAAGAACGGGGTATTTTTTTGGACTAAATTGGATTAAGAGCAACCAGTACATGATATTTCTGAAGGTTCCATGTTCTCATGGTCGTAGTCGCGTGGCTCTTACGTATCCATCTTTTGACAAGTGTTGGTTAGATTCTCCACCTTTCATTGTGTCAATGAGGAGTTGTTCTACCTATGAAAGTTAGAGTGATGAATGTAAGAGCACGATACAGTTTTGATGGAGAATAAAAAAGGTAACCACTTGTACGACTGAAGTGAGGAAATCCCGTACAAGTGCATGATATGATACCTTGTTGGAGTAGTGCGCAGAAAGTGAATCAATTGTTTACGTTTGTAGTATATAGTATCAAGTCAAGTGAGGTTGATAAGGTTATCAATATGTTGAATATAAACTTGTAGAATTGTTGAAGAATTTATAAGAAAAACAATATGTTATCTCACGAAGTTTTGAGAGTGTTGGCTATCCAATCAGAATAAGGTGTTGTGGTTATGAATCTTGGTTAACTCGATGCAAGAAAGGGAAGTCGTGGATTCTAGAGGAATTTGTGACCAAGTAGTTTATAGCGGTCTGTTAGAAGAGTTTAGTGTGAAAAAGGTTAGAAGTTAATCAAGGATTAGAAATGAGAGTACAGTAAAGATCAAGAAGCTGCGACAATTCACGAAAGGAGGAAATCTATCAATGAAGAGAAGTTGAAAGTTTAAGTAGGTACGAAGACTGAACTGAAGTAAGTCAAGTGTTGGCATGAGATGGTAATGCAATAAGTGTTTCTTTCTTGAATGGAAGAAATTCACCTATGCAGCGAATATGTAATGCATCTAAACTCATAGTTTTGTAACAAATATATGATACTCAAATCCATGCAACCACAAATTAAATTAAGAAGGATCAAACGCGTGAACACAAAAAACCATTTAAATATATAAATCCCTGAAAGATTTCTCCCTTACACGTGTTCCTGTTAAATGCAAAAAAAAAAAAAAAAAAAACTATATAAAACATGGTATTTAGCTAGATGAAAGATTTCTCTCTTATGAGTGTACTTTGTTATAAGGACTCTAACTAATCCCACTCGGTTGGCAAAACGTCTGTATCTTTGATTCCTCCAGATTTTTGTCCATCGTGCTCTTTCTGCAAAACCCGGCATCAAAACTTAGAGGCATTATGTTGCGCTTGAAACAAAAAATAAAAGCTTGTACCAATGAAAAGAAAATAAGAAGCTAAGATTCCAAATTCGTCAACTTAACATGCTATCAAACATGTATGAGAGATAAAATATGTAAGTGAAATTAATCAAAATAAAAGAGTTTTTAGTTTAGGGGTCACTGTTTTGGATATTTATCATAATTCATTTAAAAATCTTCAAGTATGATAACAGTGAGAATAATAACGTAGACCCCAAAAAGTGGTATATGTAATATGTGGCTTTCAAATGCATAAACAGATTAACTAAATGTTTCTAAATTCTATAATTCATGTAACTTGTAAAAATGGTACTGGCAATGAGTGAAGCTTTGTTAAAGTCTGGAAGGCCAATATTCCTCTCCTTGTCTGAATGGTGAGTCATATTGTAATAATATTCATAAAAGGTAGTGCTTTTAAAGACTTCATTTTCTTATACTTGCATTATTCTTTCATTTCTTCATTGCACATGAGAAACTTATCATATTATTCCCATAGTATTTAAATTTATACTAGATTTCTCTCCTATATTAAGGGAAGTCAAGAAAAATAATACTTATAGTAACCAATATAGAAACTAATCGGTGGAGATAATCTAAGACACTCTAAGATGAGAAACAAATCCTATGAAATAAGCTAACAGTCATCCTATGGAATATGAGTAGTTCATAGAAAGAAACAGTAAATGCACATTTAGTATTTACCTTAATTAATGTATGATATCGTCCTCTCTGCTGAAGGTGCATTTTGAAGCAAAAAGTTTACTATTTCATCTGATAATATAGGAGGGTTGTGCTTGTGCGCTTTTACTTTGAATGACTTCAAGTTATACAAAGAAGAGAACTCAAGTTTCAATAAATCAGGTACATTGGAGAGAACCTAAACAATGAGTGGTGACATAAAAAAATAAAGCAAAATAATAAAAATAGTGAAAACTAAAATAAAACTGGTAAAATATGCTTAAACCAAACATGGCCTAAAGTACCTGAAGAGTAGTTAAAGAGACCGTCAATGATTCAATATTAGAAAGTTCAACCAGCCAGTTGAGTAGAACCAAAGGAGTATCATTTAAAATTAACCACATGTCTACCTACATGAATATTTACATGTTTGATAGAAGAGAGATTGGTATTGCTCCTACTAAGTTTGTGAACAGGGGTGCCCTCAAAATCAAAGGTACTAAGACTTGGAGTATTAGATAACTCAATTTCGTGACGGATATAATATGACGATTTGATAGTTAAATTGACCAGTGTGGGACTTGATATGCAGAGCTTTTGTGCATCCAAAAGTTTACAATGGTCAATGATCAAACTATTTAACCTTTTGAATTTTGAAAAGGGCTCGAAACTGCCATCTTCATCGCTGCCACAAAAGGTAAAATGATGTAATGACAAATTGGTTAATGCAGGAAAATTCAGATAATTTGGATATAATGTTCCCCACCGACCATTTGTATGGCCAACAGACAGGTTTAAAGAAGTTAAAGTTTGACATGAACCAAAACAAGGAGGAAAATGTTCAACATAAGATTCAATATTGATTTGCAATTGTTGGACATTGTGTGAAAGTGCATATTTTAAAATTCTGTTGAGGACGTGAGGCTCGAGGATTCCCTTCCGTTTAAAATCGAGGACGTGCAGAGGTGTTGAGGCATCGCGGAGTGACAAAACTTGAGAGACGAATCCGGTGAAACTCTTGAGATGCTTAAAGTACGAAGAACAGAATGTTAGGGTTGTAAGATGCTTCCAGAGATGTTTCCATCTTGTCGATAGTATACAAGATTGAACTGCGGTTGTAGTTCTCAAGAAGGAGAGTATATGAAGGAGAACACAGTCAGGCAATTCACTGAGCCTGTCTCTATTTTTTTTCTTACGTGTTTGGCTTCTGGTATTCATTGTAGTCAATTGTGCCGCAGTAAAAATTTTGTGCTGGAACTTGTAAGTGATGATGATGAATAAGCAACTGTTAGGGTTTTAAACGACGAACCTGGTGGGATGGGCCAATGACTCTGATCCGGAGATATCTTCGGCATTGATTTATAGGAGTTTCATGCGTCTTTATTACTGCTTCTTGTAGAAGTCTAAAAATAGAAATTAATGTAAATTAATAAAATAAATACTGAATATGTTAACAAATTTATATAGTAATTTAAAATAAAATAATCAAGTATGTTATTAAAATTAATATAAAAATGTATTTACTTTTATTTAAATGGATTTTTTTACAATTTTAATATAAATATGTTATAATTTTTTTCACATTAATTACGTTATTGTTTTTCATTAAATTAACTACACGTTGCTTTAGTTTTTGGTTAGGTTTGATTCCAAATTTCCAAAATAGTCACACTGAGATATGACATCTTCCGCTGATGATTCACTTCCCACCCATCCTTTTGATCTCATTCTAGAAATACTCTCAAGGTTACTGGTGAAGTCGCTTCTCCAATTCCAATGCGTCTGCAAATCTTTGACATCACTAATCTCTGGTCCAAAATTTGCTAAAAAGAACCTTACCCTGTCAAAGACGCGCCTTCTCTAGAGGTGTCAATTTATGGGGCCAATTAATTTAAGCCCCAGCCCCATAATAATGGGGTCTAAAAAAAATTCAAAAATAAAAGGCCCTTAAACACATAGGGCCCAAACTTAAAAGGCCCCAAAATTTAAAAGAGGGCCATTAGGCCCCAAATCAAATAAAATTAAAATTTTAATTTAAAAAATAAAATAATAAAAAATTCAAAAAATAATAACTTTTAAACAAAATAAATATATTAAAAATTAGAAATAAATAAAAAGGTTTTTAAAAAAGTTTTTTTAAAAAAAATTAAAAAATTGCATTAAAGAAATTCTAAAACTAGAAAAACAACTTTTTAGAAAAAACTAAAAAAGTTTTTTCAACAAAAAAAAAATTAAAAAATTCGTTTAAAGTGAAGGAAGAGGATTACAAAGATAAAGCTCACTATTAAAAGTGAAGTGAGAATGCAAACTAATCCATATTAATAATCCATATTGGTACTAGAAATGAGTTTTATCTACTGTGCTAAAAAAAAAAAAACTCTATGGATTACAAAGATAAAACTCACTAATAAAACCCATTAAAACTCATTAATAAAACTCACATTTATGGATTACAAAGATAAAACTCACTAATAAAACTCATATTTATTATTCTTATATCTTTGTTTACAAGATTAATAATTCATATTGGAACTAGAAATGAAATTTTTGAAACAAAATAAGGCCCCTCAATAGGGCCCAAAAATAACACATTAATTAAGGGGCCTAAAATTATGGGGCCTAAAAAATTTCTCATTAACAAAGGGCTTAATAAAGTAAGGCTTTAGTGGGGCTAAAATATTGGGGCTTTGAAAAATTGGACTTATTTGACAGCTCTAGCCGTCTCTACTGTGTAAGCTACGACAATCCCTCGTACCAGTTTATTTTAAATTCTATCCATTTTCACAGACACAGACTATAACTTCACTAAATTCGAGTTTCCATTCAACATTATTTCTAAATTCCACTCACTTTCCATTGCTGGCTCTTGTGACGGAATCTTATGTGTTACTGATTATCGTTTTGTCGGCTATTTTAAACCTTTAGTTGTACTGTGGAATCCTTCTATTAGAAAATATAAGGAACTGCCTCCTTTTGAAAACCCACCATTGGTCAATCGGCCTTTTGTGACACAGGGTTTTGGCTATGATCATGTGTCTCATGATTATAAAGTGGTTGTTCTTTAGAAAGCCTTTAGAGTGTGTTTAGATGAGGTAATTAGAAATTTTAAAGGAATTTAAAATTCAAAGTAATTCAAATGATTCCATTGAAATCCATTCATTTTAAATTATTTTGTTTGGATGAAGTATTAGGGTAATTCATTGTTAGATTTTTGGGGTCATTTTTTATAAAATATAATTTTTTTGACCAAATTAAAAAATTGAAAAGTAGGGACCAAATTGCAATTTTCAAAAATTTGAAGGACCAAATTGTAAATATTAAAAATTATTAAGGACCAATTTGCAATTTTTAAAAAATATTAGGGTCAATTTTGTAATTTTGGAAAGTACGAGGACCAATTTGCAAAATTTGAAGAAATAATGGTAATAAATACATTTTATGGAGTATGAAAGAATTTCAAATTCTTTGGTTTTTGGTGTCATTTCAAAATGATTAAATTTAACTTAGATAAAATACTCCATAAATTTCCATCATTTTAACAATTCTTCATTTTTGTATCCAAACAATAAATTTTGTGCAAATCATTTTAAATTTCCTCAAAACATTCCATTACCTCATTAAAATCCTTCATCCAAACACACTCTTAGTGTTGTTACTATTGAAGAAGACATAACTAATGGAAAGGTTTATACTTTGAGTACTGATTCTTCGAGAAGCATTCAACAGTTCCCTTTTGGCACTCTATGTGATTATCAACCAAGAATATATGTAAGCGGTGCAATTAATTGGTTGGCCTTTATTAAACTGGGGTGTGAACGCTTTATTGTTTCTTTTGATTTAGGCAAAGAGTCTTATCAAAAGATTTGGCCACATGAGCACGAAAGGATGTCTTGTTACTCAAAATTGTGCGTGTTGAAGGATTGGTTGTTGATCGGTCACCATTCTACACTCAATTTCATCATAAATTCGACACACGATCATCATGTTTGGTAACACTTTATGGTTATTTCCAAATGTTTTCTTTAATTTATCTAGTTTCAAGTTTATTTGTGTGAAGTTTGTTTTTGTGTCATTCTCATTGTAAATTAGATGCTTTTGATCTCGTTTGGTAATGGTTTCAGGTTAGCTTCGGATTTATGGAAGATCGCATAGCCAAGAGGTGTGAGAAAAGGGAGCAAAAAGCAAAAAAAAGAGCATATGGGCAGAGGCGGACACGGTCTGACCGTGTCACCTGACACGGCCGTGTCAGACCCCCTGAAGAAACTCAGCCCTAAGACCAGAAGCTGATACGGTCTGCCCGTGTCAAGTGACACGGCCGTGTCAACTGTGCGGACAGAATTTCTGAATTTTGGTTTTTCCAATCTTTTTAAAGTTCAGGGGCAGTTTGGGTATTGCGGCGGAGATCTGAAAACCTAGAGGGATTAAAAGAGGATTGAGAGACAATGAGAAGAGACTTTTGATCGTACGAGAGAATTCCAGAGCAGAGAAAAGATAGCTTCATCAAGGTGCTGGAAGACGAAGAGATTCAACGGTGGACACCATTGAAGATCCGAGTTCTCCTAATCTTTGTAAATGTCTAAACATTGTGATTTTGGTTTCTTGAATACTATGAGAGGCTAAACCCCCCAATGCCAAGGGGGTGTCCCTGATTTGCATTGTTATGACTTTGAATATTGTTGATCTTTAATCAAGCTTTCATATTTTGCAATTTAATTGTTTAATGTTTTTAATGCTTTCTTTGTCGGCAAAACAAGATTGATCCACGGTTAACAATCTGTAGGACTACGGTTGTTAAGGTTTTTAAACAATTAAATCTTACTGTTATCACCTAGGCCTAGGGGTACCGTAAGGTTATTTGAACAATTCTTGATTATCTACATCTTTGGTTTACAAACCTTTGTTTCTAAGGACTTAGGCATTAGGATTGCAAACCAAAAGGTTTTCACTAAGGACTTAGGAAAACACCCTTGAGAACAAATAGTTGCATCATATGAACTTGTTAAAGAGATCTTTTTACAGAGTCATTATAAAGCTGATCATACACCTACCTTGGCATTATTCTAAATTTATACACAAAAGTCCATTTTAACTTCAGCTTATTTATTTTAATTTACTTATTTCATTATAACAAAAGAAACACTCCTTTGCTATTTTGTTTAGTTGACTAGTTACAATAACTTGTATTTCTCACGCAATCCTCGTGATCGATACTTGGGGTGAAACCCATTATTACTACATCGGTGAAAATAGTACACTTGCTATTTTTTTTCCGATCAAGTTTTTGGCGCCGTTGCCGGGGATTGCCAAAATATAAGTTGTTAAATAGTCAATTAAAATTTTATTGCTCTGCAATTAAAATTTTATTTTTGCTGAATTTATATTTGTTTAGTTTTATTTTTCATTTTATTTACTTTAAACTAATTAACTTCTAATCTTGTATGCGAGGTAAGGCCTCAGCTGAACTTCTTTTTGACGCAGAACCATAAAGGCTATTGCGAGCAAGACTCCGAGAAGTTAAACGGAAAAGACTGGCTTCAAAAGGAGAATCTCCTATAGTTTCAGAATCAGAAGACGAAGAAAGAATATCTATTTCATCCGAACAGTCAGAATCTGAACCTGAAACTATGGCAGCTGATCCGCCTCCCCCAGAGAGACTTTTAGGAGACTATGGAAGGGCTAATGCCCCGCTTGGAAGAATGACCATCGTCAACCAACCGGTCAATGTAGCACACTTCCAACTCCATCCTTCAACTATCCGACAGTTGGAAAGCAAGCCGTTTGCGGGAAGAATCAATGAAGATGCAAATAAGCATCTACAAAGATTCCTCACCACAACAACATCATTAAAAATAGAAGGCCATTCTGAAGAAGCCAATAGACTTGTGATGTTCCCATTTACTTTATCCGAAGAGGCAGAAGAATGGTTTTACTCACTTCCAGCTGGAAGCATCACAACATGGCAACAGATGGAAACCGCTTTCTTGAATGAGTATTTCCCAGCTTCAGTCTTCATTCGAAAAAGATATGATATAGTGAATTTTAAGCAGAAAGAAGGGGAATCGTTGGGAGATGCATATAAAAGGTTCAAGAGGTGTTTGGTTGCTTGTCCTACTCATAACATGGATCCAACCGAGCAAATGCAGACTTTTGTTAATGGTCTCCGACTTAAGACAAAACAGCTTATCGACACTGCTGCCGGTGGCTCAACTAACTTTGCAACAGCCACTGGTATCAAGAGAATCATAGAAGCGATTGCCGCCAATGAGCACATTGAGTTATATGACCGCGCTATGAGTCAACCAGAAGGAAAAATTGATTTGAAGCTTGCTGATCAGGTGGTTAAAATGGAAGAACATATTGCAGCTGAAGTAGAAAGAAGATTGAAGAAAATGAATCTCGGTGAACAGAAGGTAGCACAGGTTGAGCCAACCACCTCAGTTATATGTGAAATATGTAGTGGACCGCATTTTGCCATGCATTGTGTGGCAACGCAGGAACAGGTGGAACAGATTCATATGTTGAGGCAAAACAATCCTTACGCCAATACATATAATCCGGGTTGGAAAAATCATCCAAATTTTGCATGGAAGGACCAACAAGGAAACTTTCAAAAGCAAGGACCAACCTAATATCAATCTCCAGCTCAGTCACAACAATACAGACCTCCTCAACAACAAGTTCCCTATCAGCAACAATTTCAACATCACCCGCAACAGTTCCAATCTCAAGCACCTCAACAATTGCAGCAACAGGTACCGAAGAAGGCAGAATGGGAGATAGCTATTGAAAAAATGGCAGCTCAAAACTCTCAATTTCAGGAAGAAACTAGGAGCAACTTGAGAAACACAGGGGCATCAATCAAAAACTTAGAGATTCAAATGAGTCAGATTGCCCAACAAATGACCAACACTTAACCACAAGGCGCTCTCCCAAGTGCCACGGTTACAAATCCCAGAGACAACAATCATGTGAACGCTGTAATTACCAGAAGCAATAAATCCAATGACAAACCGGAGAGGAATTTCGAGGATGAGGATATGTTGATTGAAGTGGATGTCGAGATTAAAGAGAATGAGGGTATAAGTCAAGAAGTCAAGAGGGACGAAAGGGTAGTAAAAGAAAAGATAGTTACACCAAAACCGGCAGTTAAACTCCCTTTTCCCACGAGAAATAGGAAGAAAGAACAACATGAGAAGAATTTCGAGAAATTCTTAGAGATGTTCAAGAAACTTGAGCTGAACATTCCTTTCTTAGAGGCACTCGAGCAAATGCCCACTTATGCAAAATTTATGAAGGATATCATTTCAAAGAAGCGGACCATTGAGAGTGATCTGATTATTCTAACTGAAACTTATAGTGCTATTTTGCAGGGAATGAAGATTCCGGTTAAAAAGAAAGACAGAGGTTCATTAACTATACCATGCACTATTGGTGATAGGTCTTTCAAGAAAGCACTGATAGATTTGGGAGCAAGTGTGAGTCTTATGCCATTATCCATTTACAAAAGATTGGGGATAGGTAAAGTACAGGACACACAAATGAAACTCCAGTTTGCTGACCAATCAATTAAAAGACCTTACGGAGTTGTAGAAGACGTGTTGGTGAAAATCGACAAGTTCGTATTTCCGGTAGACTTTGTTATTTTAGAGATGCCCGAAGATGAAGAGATACCAATCATTTTGGGGAGACCATTTCTAGAGACCGGGAGGTGTTTGATCGATATAGAGGAAGGTACAATGACCTTGAAAGTCTATGATGAAGAATTGAAGATTGATGTGTGAAACACTATGAAGTACAAGGATGATGTTGCCACAAGTCAACATATTGAGGTAATTGAGCAAATTTGTGATGAAGAAAACTCTTGGACAAAACAGAAGTTACCCTTGGAGAGAGTTTTAAGTCTATCAATCTTCGAAGAAGAGGAGGTAATTGATGAAAAAGATAGTGAAGTTTTAGCCATGATGGAACTACCGTTGTTAAGAACGAAAAGAATGAGTTGATTCCCACAAGGACAGTTACAGGGTGGAGAGTCTGTATTGACTACCGAAGACTAAATCAGGCAACAAGAAAAGATCACTTCCCGTTGCCTTTCATCGACCAGATGTTAGAAAGGTTGGCGGGTCATGACTACTATTGTTTCCTCGATGGTTACTCGGGGTTTAATCAGATAGCTGTTGTTAGAACAAGATTTTTTCTGATCAATTATCTTAGTTTTGATGATAACAAATAATATGAATTTTGCTTAAGATAATATGGTACTCTAATCCAATGCAATTTCCTTTTCAGGAAATATATAAAGAGTATGCATAATTCAGCGCTCAGAAGCTTTGTCTCTCAAGGGTTCAGCATGCAACATCAGAACATGGTCTGGCAAGACATCAGAAGATGGTCGAAGCAGAATCAGAACATGGGTCTATGGAAGCATCAGAAGAACATGAGATCAGAAGCACTGAAGTTCTGATGGTATCACGCACAGAAGCACTTCAAGGTCAGAAGATCAGAAGATGCTTTGCACCAAGCTGTTTGACTCTGATGATATTCAAACGTTGTATTCACAAACATCAGATCAGAAGGAAGTACAAGTGGCAAGCTACGCTGACTGACAAAAGGAACGTTAGAAGCTATTAAAGGCAACGTCAGTAGACACAGCGTGAACAAGGCTCGAGGTAGTTGACAAAAGCGTATAACATTAAATGCGATGCTGTACGGAACACGCAAAGCATTAAATGCACTCAACGGTCATCTTCTCCAACGCCTATAAATATGAAGTTCTGATGAGAAGCAAGGTTAACGATTCTGAACAAAACAACTCATATTAACTTGCTGAAACTCTGTTCTATTCAAAGCTCAGAATCTTCATCTTCATCAAAGCTCACTACATTGCTGTTGTAATATATTAGTGAGATTAAGCTTAAACGTTAAGAGAAATATCACAGTCTGTGATTATAGCTTTTGAGAAGCAATTGTAATACTTTTAGAATTGATTACATTAAGTTGTAAGGAACTAGAGTGATCGTGTGGATCAGAATACTCTAGGAAGTCTTAGAGGTTATCTAAGCAGGTTGTAACTAGAGTGATCGTGTGGATCAGAATACTCTAGAAAGTCTTAGAGGGTATCTAAGCAGTTGTTCCTGGAGTGATCAGTGTGTGATCAGAAGACTCTGGAAGACTTAGTTGCTGACTAAGTGGAGAACCATTGTAATCCGTGCGATTAGTGGATTAAATCCTCAGTTGAGGTAAATCATCTCTGCGGGGGTGGACTGGAGTAGTTTAGTTAACAACGAACCAGGATAAAAATAACTGTGCAATTTATTTTTATCGGTCAAGTTTTTAAAGCTACACTTATTCAAACCCCCCCCTTTCTAAGTGTTTTTCTATCCTTCAATTGGCATCAGAGCGCCGGTTCTAAGGTGCAAGCACTTAACCGTGTTTAGAAAAGATTCAGGAAGAGAAAAACGCTTCAGTAAAAGATGGCTGATGAAACTGCAAAGTCTACATCTACATCTGGCTCTGCTGAGCAACACAACGGTAACAATGGTTATACTAGACCGCCGGTATTTGATGGTGAAAACTTTGAATACTGGAAAGATAAACTGGAAAGTTACTTTCTTGGTCTAGATGGTGATCTATGGGATCTTCTGATGGATGGTTACAAACATCCGGTAAATGCCAGTGGCGTAAAGCTGACAAGGCAAGAAATGAGTGATGATCAGAAGAAGCTTTTCAGGAATCATCATAAATGCAGAACTGTTTTGCTGAATGCTATCTCTCATGCTGAGTATGAGAAGATATCTAACAGGGAAACGGCCTATGACATATATGAGTCCTTGAAAATGACTCATGAAGGAAATGCTCAAGTCAAGGAGACTAAAGCTCTCGCTTTAATCCAGAAGTATGAAGCCTTCAAGATGGAGGATGATGAAGACATTGAAAAGATGTTTTCAAGATTTCAAACTCTTACTGCTGGATTGAGAGTTCTTGACAAGGGATACACCAAGGCTGATCACGTAAAGAAGATCATCAGAAGCTTACCCAGAAGTTGGGGTCCTATGGTGACCGCATTTAAAATTGCGAAGAATCTAAATGAAGTCTCTTTGGAAGAGCTGATCAGTGCCCTGAGGAGTCATGAAATTGAACTGGATGCAAACGAGCCTCAAAAGAAAGGTAAGTCTATTGCATTAAAATCCAATATCAAAAAATGCACTAACGCTTTTCAGGCTAGAGAAGAAGATCCTGAAGAATCAGAATCTGAAGAAGAAGATGAACTGTCCTTGATCTCCAGAAGGCTAAATCAACTCTGGAAGAACAAGCAAAGGAAGTTCAGAGGCGTCAGAAGTTCAAAGAAATTTGAACGTGGAGAATCTTCTGATGACAGAAGATTTGACAAGAAGAAGGTCATGTGCTATGAATGCAATGAGCCTGGACACTTCAAGAATGAATGTCCAAAACTTCAGAAGGAAAATCCCAAGAAGAAGTTTCATAAGAAGAAAGGTCTTATGGCAACCTGGGATGAGTCAGAAGATGATTCAGACTCTGAAGATGAGCAGGCTAACTGTGCGCTGATGGCGACAGAAGATGACGGATCAGAATCTACATCAGAATCAGATTCTGAAGAGGTATTTTCTGAACTTACTAGAGATGAGTTAGTTTCCGGTCTAACAGAACTTCTGGAATTCAAGTCTCAGATTAGTCTCAAATACAAAAAGCTGAAAAAGCTATTTGAATTTGAAACAAAGAAGCTTGAGTTGGAGAATTCTGAATTAAAAGAAAAACTTTTAAAATTATCCAATAATGTTGGATCTCCTTCTGATTCAGAAAAATCCACTCCTAGTCTAAACCATATTCTGAAAGAATATGATTTAAGTTTCAGGAAGTTCTTATCTAGAAGTATTGGCAGAAGTCAGCTAGCTTCTATGATATATGCTGTGTCTGGAAACAAAAGAGTCGGCATTGGTTTTGAGGGTGAAACCCCATACAAACTTGAACCTGTTGATGAAATGAAAATCACATACAAGCCATTGTATGATCAGTTCAAGTATGGCCACTCCCATGATATTAGGCACACTTCACATGCTCAAAGTTTTCACATTACACACACTAAAAAGCATGTGACACAACCTAGGAAATATCATGAAACTCACATTAAGAATTATCATGCTGTTCCTCCTATTGCTTACAATGTTAAACCCAAGTTCAATCAGAACTTGAGAAAATCTAACAAGAAAGGACCCAAGAAAATGTGGGTACCTAAGGATAAGATTATTCCTATTGCAGATATCCTTGGCTGCAAAAAGGACAAAGCACAACATGTCGTGGTACCTGGACTCTGGATGCTCACGACACATGACAGGAAGAAGGTCTATGTTCCAAGACCCGGTGCTTAAGTCTGGAGGAGAAGTCAAGTTTGGAGGAGATCAGAAGGGCAAGATAATTGGCTCTGGAACTATAAAGTCTGGTAACTCTCCTTCCATTTCTAATGTACTTCTTGTAGAAGGATTAACACATAACCTCTTATCTATCAGTCAATTGAGTGACAATGGTTATGATATAATCTTTAATCAAAAGTCTTGCAAGGCTGTAAATCAGAAGGATGGCTCAATCCTATTTACGGGCAAGAGGAAGAACAACATTTATAAGACAGATCTGCAAGATCTTATGAGTCAGAAGGTGACTTGTCTTATGTCTGTTTCTGAAGAGCAGTGGGTCTGGCACAGAAGATTAGGTCATGCTAGTTTGAGAAAGATTTCTCAGATTAACAAACTGGATCTTGTCAGAGGACTCCCTAATCTGAAATTCAAATCAGATGCTCTTTGTGAAGCATGTCAGAAGGGCAAGTTCTCCAAACCTGCATTCAAGTCCAAGAATGTTGTTTCTACCTCAAGGCCATTAGAACTCTTGCACATTGATCTGTTTGGCCCAGTCAAAACAGCATCTGTCAGAGGGAAGAAATATGGATTAGTCATCGTAGATGATTATAGCCGCTGGACGTGGGTAAAATTCTTGAAACACAAGGATGAGTCTCATTCAGTGTTCTTTGATTTCTGCATTCAGATTCAATCTGAAAAAGAGTGTAAAATCATAAAGGTCAGAAGTGATCATGGTGGTGAATTTGAGAACAGATCCTTTGAAGAGTTCTTCAAAGAAAATGGTATTGCCCATGATTTCTCTTGTCCTAGAACTCCACAGCAAAATGGAGTTGTAGAACGAAAGAATAGGACTCTGCAAGAAATGGCCAGAACCATGATCAATGAAACCAATATGGCTAAGCATTTCTGGGCAGAAGCAATAAACACTGCATGCTATATTCAGAATAGAATCTCTATCAGACCTATTCTAAATAAGACTCCTTATGAATTGTGGAAGAATATAAAGCCCAACGTTTCATATTTCCATCCTTTTGGATGTGTATGCTTTATTCTGAACACTAAAGATCATCTTGGTAAGTTTGATTCCAAAGCACAAAAATGTTTCCTTCTTGGATATTCTGAACGCTCAAAAGGCTACAGAGTATACAATACTGAAACATTGATTGTAGAAGAATCAATCAATATCAGGTTTGATGATAAGCTTGGTTCTGAAAAACCAAAGCAGTTTGATAATTTTGCAGATTGTGATATTGATATATCAGAAGTTGTTGAGCCAAGAAGCAACGCATCAGAAGCAGAGCTTCTCAGAAGCAAAGAATCTGAAGATCAAGTATCAGCTTCTCTGGAGAATCTAAGCATTTCTGAAGAACCATTTGTCAGAAGATCATCCAGGCTCATTTCTGGTCATTCAGAAGATGTCATTCTTGGAAAGAAGGATGATCCAATCAGAACAAGAGCATTCCTTAAGAACAATGCAGACTGTCAATTAGGTCTTGTATCTTTGATCGAGCCAACTTCTGTTGATCATGCTCTAGAAGATCCAGACTGGATAATTGCTATGCAAGAAGAACTGAATCAGTTTACAAGGAATGATGTTTGGGATCTTGTTCCTAGACCAGATGGATTCAATATAATCGGTACAAAATGGGTCTTCAGAAACAAGCTTAGTGAGAAAGGTGAAGTGGTAAGGAACAAAGCCAGACTGGTGGCTCAGGGTTATAGTCAGCAAGAAGGGATTGACTATACAGAAACCTTTGCACCAGTGGCCAGGTTAGAATCTATTCGTCTATTAATTTCATTTGCCACTCAACATAACATCACTCTCTATCAGATGGATGTTAAGAGTGCCTTCTTAAATGGTTATATAGATGAAGAAGTTTATGTCCATCAACCTCCTGGTTTTGAAGACTCTATGTCTCCTAATCATGTTTTTAAACTAAAGAAATCGTTGTATGGATTGAAACAAGCTCCCAGAGCTTGGTATGAACGCTTAAGTTCTTTCCTTCTGGATAATGGTTTCACTAGAGGAAAAGTGGACACTACTCTCTTTTGTAAAACCTTTAAAAGGGATATTTTAATTTGTCAAATATATGTAGATGATATTATTTTTGGAACATCTAATGCTACACTTGGAAAGGAGTTTGCTGAGTCTATGCAGGCTGAGTTTGAAATGAGCATGATGGGAGAACTCAAGTATTTCCTTGGAATACAAATAAATCAAACATCAGAAGGAACGTATGTTCACCAAACCAAGTATGTGAAGGAACTTCTGAAGAAGTTTAATCTTCTAGACTGCAAAGAAGCCAAAACTCCTATGCATCCAACATGCATCCTAGGTAAGGATGAGGTAAGTAAGAAGGTAGATCAGAAGTTATACAGAGGTATGATTGGATCTCTTCTATATTTGACTGCTTCTAGACCTGACATTCTGTTCAGTGTTTGTTTGTGTGCTAGATTCCAATCAGATCCTAGAGAATCTCATTTAACTGCTGTTAAGAGAATTCTAAGGTATCTGAAAGGTACTACTAATGTTGGCTTAGTTTACAGAAAATCTAAAGAATACAACTTAGTAGGATTCTGCGATGCTGACTATGCTGGAGACAGAATTGAAAGAAAGAGTACTTCAGGAAGTTGCCAATTTCTTGGAAGTCATTTGATCTCCTGGTATAGCAAGAAGCAAGCAACTATTGCTCTTTCAACAACAGAAGCAGAATATGTCGCTGCTGCTGGTTGCAGTACACAGATGCTCTGGATGAAGAGTCAGCTAGAAGATTATCAGATATATGAGAGTAACATTCCTATATTCTGTGATAATACTTCTGCTATATGTTTATCTAAGAATCCTATTCTTCATTCAAAAGCTAAACATATTGAGATTAAACATCATTTCATAAGGGACTATGTTCAGAAGGGTGTTATATCTTTAAACTTTGTGGATACAGACCATCAATGGGCTGATATCTTTACAAAACCCCTGGCTGAAGATAGGTTTAAGTTCATTCTGAAGAACATCAGTATGGATTTATGCCCAGAATAAGAAGATGAGAAGTTCTTATGTATGAGTATCTTCTGAAATGAAAGTGGATTTTTTTTAATCAGAAGTTCTGATTGAAATCTCTTAGAAATTATGATTCGGTTATTACTAACGTTTCATTGTCTAAGTTGATTCAGAACCTCTTTTAAAGCAAAACAGCTGTAACGTTTTATCTCGGATGGTAAACCTGTCTTTACTGTTCATGGATAAGCGCGCGTGCAGTTGAAGGGACGCCGACCATAGGTAACTGTGCTAGTCACCTCATTTGTCTTTATTATCTCTCCTCATGTCACGTAACATTAAATGCTATCCATCATTTGTTTCATTTTATTTTCTTTTAAATACTCTTCAAACGCTTCTCCTTCCCTCTTATATTTTCTCTATTACACTCTGTCTCTGTTTTCTTTCTCTATCTCTTTGCATTCCTCATCAAGTTTTCTCTCTCTCTCTCTCTCCTGTTTTTTTCTCTTGCTCAAACAAAGTTTTTCTTTCTTTAAAAAAATCCTAGTTCAAACCTAGCGTTCATCTTGAATCCTTTGTCTGGATCTCTTAATCATGCTCTAAGCCTGTTGAAGATCTATGACTCAAAGGCGGCAGATCTCTGCATATCTCGGGATGGCTCTCCTAATACCTTTCAAGTCAGACCTCTTCCTTGATGTTGTTATCAACTTTCATCCAAAGGCAGAAGACTTTCTTGAGTATGGGAAGAGGTTAAGAATGATATTCTTAACTTCTATGTTAAGAGAAAGCCCCGTTTGCAACAGCAGTTCTCTGTCTGTGAACTATCCCTCTCTTCCTCTTTGGTCTCTTGGATCTCTCCTACAGTGGAGGTTCTAGTCTGGAAAGACAAGAAGACCACAGGGATTCTTGATGGGTTGACACAGAACGTGTCTTGCTAGGGTTTTGTTTTTAATTTTTGTAGTCATTTCCTCTTGGGATGACTTTTTATGTATTTGCTAGGAATGTTTCTCATCTTGTTAAACATAAGAACCTTTTGTAATATCTTTTGATTATCAATGAAAAGTTTCTTTGTTTTTACATTCCAGTGATTTTATTTGTCGTTTTATTCATCTGAATTTTTTTTTGGAATATGCTTTTTGATGTTATGACAAAAAGGGGGAGAAGATAAATGATAAATGATTTGATTAATCTATCAGTTGCTGGGTAAAGCTCCCACACATTTACTAACAAGAACTGTAAGTTCTATATGGTTTAAGTGTTTTGCAGGTATAAAGAAGTGAAGAGAATCTTCAAAGCAAACACAAGAAGCAAAACCATAAGAAGTGTTATTCTGTAAAAAGAATAAGCTCATGGAAACTGAAGCAAGCTGAGTGCTGTCAAGCTTCAGAAATCAGAAGCAAGAAAGAAGAATGAATCAGAAGCACTGATAATAGAATTTGATCCATATTTGTCTATTTGCTCTGACAAAATTCTATTTGCTCTGATACATTATTTTAGCCTATATGGCTCTGATACATATCATGTGTTATAATATACATTTTATGTTCTGACTCGTTCATGCTGACTTTTGTCGTTTAGTTTTTGTTCTGTAACATTTCAGGATGTAGAGATGCTCTGATGATGCTCTGGTACATTCAACAATGTTCTGATACAAATCTAGCATGAAGTGATGTTGGTAGAAATTCAAAGCTCTGAAGCTATCCGATGGAAGCAGAAATCAGAAGCTGTGAATGTTCTGAAGATCAAAGAAATTCAAGTTCTGAAGCTGTCCTAGATGGAAGCAGGAATCAGAAGTTGTGAATGTTCTGATGATCAGAGAAATTCAAGTTCTGAAGCTGTCCTAAACGGAAGCAGGAATCAGAAGCTGTGAGTGTTCTAAGGATCTAAAGAAATTCTAGTTCTGAAGCTGTCCAATGGAAGCAGAAGTCAGAAGCTATGAATTCTCTGAAGACAGAAGCTTATGTGATCGTCTCTACCGAAATAATCAGGGAAGTCCTTTATTAAAGTTCTTCGAGTATTTATTTCAGGGAGAGATTATTTATCTCAGGGGGAGATTGTTAATCTCAGGGGGAGACATATTCACATGCTTATGCTATAGCTGTGATCCACTATTTTTGTTATTTGACAGTTTGCTTTGTTTATTTGTTTTTGTTTGTAGGTTGTTGTTGAAGCAAAGCTATCAAGGAGTGAAAAGAGCAGAAAGCTCAAAACGGAGAAATTTTTTTGCAGGCAGTACCTGACACGGTCTGGCCGTGTTGGCAGACACGGCCGTGTCACCATGCTCCAGAATTTTGAAAGAGAAATTTGGTACTCCAGACTCGGACACGGTCTGACCGTGTCACCTGACACACCCGTGTCATCTGGATTTAATTTTTTAAGGGACAAGGATGGAATTTCCAGACTCAGACACGGTCTGGCCGTGTCACCTGACACGGCCGTGTCAGCGAGTCAGATTTGAAATTTTTTTAAGTTGTGTTTGTGGGTCCCGCACGCCCCACCTCTCAAAACCCTACTTTTCCCTTCTCTTTCCTCACTTTATCTCTTTCTTTCTCTTTCTTTCTTCTTCTTCCCCAACAACAACTTCCCTCCTCCATTAACCTCCCATCAAAAACCTTCATCCACCTCTCCAGATTTTCAATTTTTCCTCACACCCACTTCACAAAAAGTGCTCCATTCACCGTTCTCCATCTTCCTACGGTGGCCGTTTTCACTAATTCCACTTTTGAGTTTTTGTGACTTTTTCAGGTACCCAAAATGCCCCCGAAGAATGCTTCTAGACAAAGGGCAGCCGAGGATAGACCTTCGAGACCTCCAACTCGACCACGGAGGAATGCTGAACCGGTGGCAGAACCGCGTAACGAGAATGCGCATGGGTTCACCTTCGCTCAACCCGCCCATGAAGTCCGGTATGCAAAACATGTGAGCCGACGGTTGATTCCGAACAGGTATATGTGTCCTTCTACTTTGGCTGAATTGGGGTTGTCTGAAGATGTTCATAGACTGTTGGGAAAAATAGGGCTGCTAGATTTTATGCTGCGTACAACACCTACTTATGAACGGATAACATTGGAGTTCTTAAGTACGGTGGAGTACGAGGTCCATACGGAATGGGAAAGGAGACTCCCTATGTGTACCGGTGCAATCACTTTTCAATTGTTTCAGATTGAGCACCGGTTAACTCTAGAGGAATTAGGTGCTATCCTTGGTATACCCACTGATGGACCGGGAAAATTGCCTAGTGATTTTGAACCCGGAAGGTTTTGGGGTAAGATCACAGGAACTGAATATATCGCAAAAGACGCGAAGGCCTCCCGGATTCATAATCCATGTTTTCGTTATGTGCAAAAATGTCTGGCTTATTCTATGTTTGACAGGGGTGATAGTCAGGGCGTTATCTCACAAACTGAACTTTTTCTGATGTCTTCTATGATTTCGGAGACTCCGGTTAATGTGGCGGCCTTTGTGGCTGCACATCTAAGCAAAGTGGGAAAAGCAGTTTCTGGTGACATTTGTGTTGGGGGTATCATCACTCAAATAGCTAGATTTCTCGGCTATGACCCGGTGGCACATCATCATGAGCCCGTCGCAGGTATGACTAAACTTGATATGCTTGCTTTGATTAACCAACTTGTGATACAGATGAATGGTACTTCTTATGAATACAAAGTTGGGAAAACGGTGGTCATGAATCTCCCAAATCCTGAACGGACGTCCACCCTCAACGAGGAGAATTGGCGCTATCGGGAAATCTTTAGGAGCAGTTATCAGTTTCAGCGGAATGAAGAGAGTGCACACCTACAAGGAGAGACGGGTCAATCATCACATGGTGGTACCCAATCTACCTCTTTCACAAGTGAAGAATGGAATTGGATACATGGCGAATTCGCCGATCTAAGAGGTGAGCAAGCGCGCCAAGGTCTAGAGCTACACCGTCAAGGAGAGGAACAAACCCGTCAAGGCGTGATGATGACGGAGATGCACAGCATGATGCAACAATTGATGTTGCATTTCCCTCCTCCTCCTCAGTAGGATGTTCGGTAAGTCCTCCCCGGCGAGTACGAAAACATTGAGGACAATGTTTAGTGCAAGTGGGGGAGGGATTTTATTATTATTGTTTTCTTTTATCAGTATTGTTTTCGTATTTTAGTATTTCATTTTAATTTTCTTTTATCAGTATTGTTTTCGTATTTTAGTATTTCATTTTAATTTGTTTTGTCTGAAGTTTTCTTTCTAGTTGTATCAAAAGTGTAACAGGATGAAGATTGGTGTCGAAGGCATGAAGTGATGAGTGACAAATGGAAGGACGACACAACCAAAAGCTAATATCTCAAGGCACTTTGAAAGTAGATGTAGCCAAAAAGAAAATGTCGGACGCAATGTGGTGAACGGAATTGAGCAGTTGAGGGACGAAATCAAGCCGGAAAGAGAAGTCACACGACATTGAGAGTGTGCGGAAGCTGCAAACTTAACCTACCTGGTGAGGATTATAAAAAGCCAAACACTTAAAGAGATCACCATGAGAGTAAAATCAGGTATGTTTTTATCTCCCTAATTTTGCGTCTATTCTATCAACATAACACAATTGAGAAATCACACAAGAGGCAGTTGCTTGTTGTTTATTTGTTTCATCTCCCAGTCATTGTTTTCCACCATCGTTGTTTTGTCTTGTATGGTCATATCCCTCGTGTAACCCGTTGAGCCATTCTTCCTTGTTTTGTTCTGTCATTTCTCCATCTTTTATTATTACCACTTCCGGGTAGCACTTATCGTTTTTCTCTTATGTACAACTGTGTGAAAATTGTAAGTTTGGGGTGGCCGATATGTGTGTATGAAAGTAAAGGGGCAAAGAAAAGAAAAAGAAAGAAAAAGGAAAAAAAAACAACAAAAGAAAAAAAAGATTGAACACACTTGCCCAAAGAAAAGTGAAAGACTCGTGAAAACGGGGAATATAAGAAGAACACCCCATACGTACAAGAAAAATGATAAGAGTAACATAAGTGCGGAAAAAACATTTGTGTACCCGTTCACTGTTTATCCAACCTCCACCTCAGCCCCATTACAACCCATAAAGACCTCAAATTGTGTGATTCCTTTTTATTGTGTAGTGAAAGTAGGATACTCGCAAAGTCAAGGGTTGATATCGCATACTATGATCTGAGCGAAAAATAATTTAACCAAGAGAGAAATTGTGAGAAGAGTGACAAGTTTGCAGGTGAAACACATTTTGATTTAAAGTGTGACGGACAACAAGGGGCGATGAGTTTCAAAAGCTGACTCAAGGAAGAGATTCAAGTTGCGAATGATATCGGCTATGTTGTGGTACAAAATGGAAAATTCAAGGTGACCTTTGTTTTGTTCGCTTGCATCGCTTGAGGACAAGCAATGAGATAAGTTTGGGGTTGTGATCGGTCACCATTCTACACTCAATTTCATCATAAATTCGACACACGATCATCATGTTTGGTAACACTTTATGGTTATTTCCAAATGTTTTCTTTAATTTATCTAGTTTCAAGTTTATTTGTGTGAAGTTTGTTTTTGTGTCATTCTCATTGTAAATTAGATGCTTTTGATCTCGTTTGGTAATGGTTTCAGGTTAGCTTCGGATTTATGGAAGATCGCATAGCCAAGAGGTGTGAGAAAAGGGAGCAAAAAGCAAAAAAAAGAGCATATGGGCAGAGGCGGACACGGTCTGACCGTGTCACCTGACACGGCCGTGTCAGACCCCCTGAAGAAACTCAGCCCTAAGACCAGAAGCTGACACGGTCTGCCCGTATCAAGTGACACGGCCGTGTCAGCTGTGCGGACAGAATTTCTGAATTTTGGTTTTTCCAATCTTTTTAAAGTTCAGGGGCAGTTTGGGTATTGCGGCGGAGATCTGAAAACCTAGAGGGATTAAAAGAGGATTGAGAGACAATGAGAAGAGACTTTTGATCGTACGAGAGAATTCCAGAGCAGAGAAAAGATAGCTTCATCAAGGTGTTGGAAGACGAAGAGATTCAACGGTGGACACCATTGAAGATCCGAGTTCTCCTAATCTTTGTAAATGTCTAAACTTTGTGATTTTGGTTTCTTGAATACTATGAGAGGCTAAACCCCCCAATGCCAAGGGGGTGTCCCTGATTTGCATTGTTATGACTTTGAATATTGTTGATCTTTAATCAAGCTTTCATATTTTGCAATTTAATTGTTTAATGTTTTTAATGCTTTCTTTGTCGGCAAAACAAGATTGATCCACGGTTAACAATCTGTAGGACTACGGTTGTTAAGGTTTTTAAACAATTAAATCTTACTGTTATCACCTAGGCCTAGGGGTACCGTAAGGTTATTTGAACAATTCTTGATTATCTACATCTTTGGTTTACAAACCTTTGTTTCTAAGGACTTAGGCATTAGGATTGCAAACCAAAAGGTTTTCACTAAGGACTTAGGAAAACACCCTTGAGAACAAATAGTTGCATCATATGAACTTGTTAAAGAGATCTTTTTACAGAGTCATTATAAAGCTGATCATACACCTACCTTGGCATTATTCTAAATTTATACACAAAAGTCCATTTTAACTTCAGCTTATTTATTTTAATTTACTTATTTCATTATAACAAAAGAAACACTCCTTTGCTATTTTGTTTAATTGACTAGTTACAATAACTTGTATTTCTCACGCAATCCTCGTGATCGATACTTGGGGTGAACTCCATTATTACTACATCGGTGAAAATAGTACACTTGCTATTTTTTTTTCCGATCAGTTGTTCATAATTTCTGATCATGGTGTTTGGGTCATGAAGGAATATGGATTAAAAGAGTCTTGGACTAAATTGTTCAACGTTTCTTACTTGTTAGATCCTCATAATCAGTCTTTTAACTTGAAAAGTGTATTATATATTTTTGAAGACGATCAAGTGCTGCTGATGTTTAAAAACGGTTCAAAAAGGAAGTTAATAATTTACAATTCCAAAAATGACACTTCTAAAGTGACTTTTATGTTTAAAGACACCTCAAACGTGTGTGTTGAGAGTTTGATATCATCTTGTTCTTAATATTAGAATTATTTTTATGTTTATGTTTGTTATTTTATTATCGACTACTTTATGGATTGTTTTTATTGGATTTATTTTATTACCGACTGCATATTTTGCGTTGTTCTTAATTTATTCCTAGTTGTCTTTTTGGATCATTCATACATACATGACATAAGGGTTTTCTTAAATATCCGCTAAATCTCATCAATAGTATTAATCCTCGTGATTTCTTGATTTACCGCTACTCTCTTACATAATTCATTTATGTATATATTATTTTACTGGCAAGTTGAAAAAAGTTTGACATTCACTTATTCTAATTTTTAAATTTGAACACAGACGCTTTGTAACAAACTTGTGTATGTTATTCAAACAAATGGACTTATTAAAAACAATTTCTCAATATACATCGTTGAAATATTGCAATTTAAAGTTATTTCAGTGTAACATTTTTTGTTATTTTTTGTTAGATCATTTTATAATAACACAATAGTCTCATTCAGCCACAAAACCATGTATGAATTTTATAATTTCATATAAATGACAGAATATGAGGTACTATTACGCCAAAATCTTTGACAAGCAATTTACACTACTCAAAATATCAATGATGCGACATATATGTGTATTTTCCTTTAATCTTGCATGTCATGGGCATGAAGGAAAATGATGGATTGATGTACAAATATGTTATTAACTTGCTTGATGAATTCATTCATGCAGTGTGGAAATGATGTTCGACATATAAAGTGTATGTACTATTTTTTTTTTAATAAGCAATTGATTGAAAAGCTCGCATTAGGGGTACAACCCTTAAAAAAAAACAAGGCACTATGGATTGCGAGTGTCGGATAAAGGAAGTTTAAACCATTCATAATAGGTTGGTTTAAACTTAGTATATCCACAATACATCCATCTCCAAGAAAGGAAAACTATGTTAGTACAAATAACATCAAAACAAAACACCTCCCCCTTAAATATAATGGCATTCCTCATAAGCCAAAGGCTCCAAATAGTAGCTACCCAAACAAAGTTTATTGGAATTCTACACTTGCTACACTTCACCTTGTCTTGAATAACTTCGAAACAAAACATATCCTCTTCATTAATCTCCTCCGAAATACCGAGCCAACTAAAAACGTGTTTCCAAATTGCTTTCACCTCTAGACAATTGAAGAAAACATGGGAAGAAGATTCAAGAGAAGAACCACACAACACACAATTCGGACACGAAACATTAACAACACCTCTTTTTAACAATTGATCTCTAGTAGGAAGCCGATCAATAAAGAATCTCCAAGCAAAGACCTTGATCTTGGGCGGGAGATTGAGATCCCACATCAATTTCAACGAATTGATCAATTGATAATCCCACGCAATTGATTTGGCACTATCAATCACGAAAGTAATGCTCACAACGGTGAACACCTTATCGTCGGCAATGGACCACAAGAAAGTGTCGCATCCGTTCGCTCTAGGAATGAAGCCACGAATACGGTCACAAAACCGAAGCCATCTGCTGCTAGCTGCTACCGCGGCTGTGTAAGAGAAGTTGGGAGAAGAACCGGCTGAAAAAAGGCCGTCGAAGTCCCACCTAAACGATCCGCCGGTCCACTCTAAAACCTCCGCCACCGTACAATACTTCATGATTGATAAATCGTACAAATCCGGAAAGTCCAAGCAAAGAGATTGTTCACCCAACCACCTATTATGCCAAAAGAGAGTATCCTTACCATTCGTGCAATAACATTTGAAACATCCAGAAAAACCATTGTCAATAATGTCGTCCAACACATTGTTCTTACACATATCTCTCCACCAAATGGAATCGTCGCTTCTATGTAAAACGCCCCGGTTATCTTGAATTCTAATTTTAGGACATAAATACCTCACCTTGATAAATCTATTCCATATAGCATCGTTATCATGGAGGATTCTCCACTTCCATTTCAAAAGAAGAGCATTATTCATCTCTTTAATATCTCTAACCCCCAAACCAACCTTCGCCTTAGGCTTACATGCTACCTCCCACTTAACCCAATGAATACACCTTTTATCAAGTTTACCGCTCCATAAAAACTCACTTTGAATTTTCCTAATTTCTTTGGCAATTTTTCTGGGAATCTTGAAAAAGGAGAGAGTAAAAATAGGAATTGAATTCAAAACCGAATTGATAAGCGTGACTCTACCTCCCATTGAAATATTTCTTCCCTTCCACGAGGAAAGACGCCTCTTTATGTTGTTAACCACATCCAACCACACTTTCTTCCTTCTAGGATTGTCCCCCACCATAATTCCAAGAAATTTGAAAGGAATCGCTCCTTTCTTGCAAGAAAGAAATGTCAAGGCGGTATTGATGTACCACTCTCCTACATTCACTCCTATGATGTTGCTTTTGGAAAAATTAATCCTCGACCCGGAAACCAATTCAAACCCTCTCAAAATCACCTTCATATTCCAAATGTTATCGCAAGACGCTTCTCCTAGAAGAATAGTGTCATCCATGAATTGAAGGATGTCCATACTATCGTTCTCCTCATAAAATGGCTTGAAGTTCCCCACCTCTACCGACTTCTTCACTAAAGCGGTCAATCCTTCCATGGCAAGCACAAAGAGAAAGGGAGACAATGGATCACCTTGTCTTAAACCTTTGTGAACCATAAACTCTTTAGTTGCACTTCCATTAACCAAGACGAACATATGATTGTTAAAAATACAAGCTTCCATCCACCTCATCCACCTAACACCAAACCCCATCCGCAACATAGTTTCTCTAAGATATTGCCAAGATACGGAGTCATATGCCTTTTCAAAGTCCACTTTAAGCCAAAGACAACTTCTTTTCTTCCTTCTTGACCAATCTATAATTTCGTTGACCAAAAGAACACCATCCATCATGTTTCAACCCGGGACAAAAGCGGTTTGGTTGGTAGAAACTAAACTCCCAATGACCTCCTTCATTATAGCCGCTAGAATTTTTGCAATAATTTTGTAAATACTACCCACCAAACAAATGGGTCGAAATTCACCTAAAGATTGTGGATTGTTGGATTTTGGGATCAAAGCAATGAAAGATGAAGTGATAGATTTCATAAGAGAACTTTTAAGATAAAAATCATTGCACATCTTCAATACGTCAAACTGAATCACAACCCAAAATTTCTTGAAAAATTCTAAAAAGAACCCATCCGGCTCGACACTTTTGTTGCCATCACACGACCAAGTAGCTTCCTTAATTTCCAACTCCGTGAACGGCCGCTCTATACTCAACCCCTCCAACACATGAAGCCTCTTCAAATCCAATATGTTAATGTTCGGCCTCCCCACCTCCGATTCCTCGAAAAAAGACTTGAAGTGGTTGTTAGTGAATTCTTTGACCTCATTAACATCCTCAAGCACACCCCTACTTGACAAAAGGGAACACAAAGAATTCCTCCTTCTCCTCTCTTTAAGGTAATTATGAAAGTACCTTGTGTTGAAACCACCTTCGGCAAACCATAATTGTCTCGACTTTAGCCGAAGAAAACCTTCTTTTTTATAAAGATTGTCCCAAAACACAATGGTCGGCTTAGATCTTTTGGCCACTTCCTCCTCCGGGACATTACCTACAAAATGAGCAAACTTGTTATCTAAAAAGTGCATCTCTTTTCCCGCCTCCTCTATATTAGTATCGATCCACCCAAACACCTCATTATTCCACAAAGAAATTTTGAGTTTAAGAGCCTTCAATTTTTCAACAAGACAAAAGTCCCCTCTACCCTTCACCTCCAAAGAATTCCACTCCTTCTCCACAAAGGAATAAAAGTCCTTGTGGCTTAACCAAAGATTATTGAATCTAAAAGGTTTAGGATCCCAATTCATTTTGTTGTCTCGAATCCAAATAGGAGCGTGATCCAACACATCTCTAACTCCTAGAGAGTTTGACCTTCCACCTTCCAATCGTCAATAAAGGATGAAGACAAGAGAAATCTATCCAATCTACTCATCGCACTACCACACCTATTTGACCAAGTGAATTTCCCTCCAATCGTGGGTGGATCCACCAACTTTATCTCTTTAATAAAGTCAATGAAATCGGCCATCTCCCTTTTATAATTCTTCTTCGAAATACCAACTCTCTCCTCCGATGATGTGACAATATTGAAATCCCCACCTATGCACCAAGATCCATCAATACTCCTCCTCTTCAAATCCACAATCTTTCTCCAAGAGTTCATTCTAACCTTGTGGTCACATGAAGCATAAATGTTGACAAAATATATTCTTTTGTTATCCTTTTCCACACAAACGCCTAAGAATCCCTCTCCGCGGAAACTATAAATAAGTTTGAAGAAATCTTTCCTCCACATAATGAGAATACCTCCCGAAGCCCCCTCGGCCTCTAGGTGAGACCACTCCACCCACTCATCTCCCCACATCTCCTTAACATATTGATGTTGAACATCCCTCAACTTCGTTTCTTGTAAAAAAGCTAAATCAACCCTACCTCTCTGAATATTGTAACCAATTCTCTTCCTCTTCACCCTCTTGCCACCTACTCTAATGTTTAGGGAATAAATAATCATTTAAACCCATTGAAAGTCTCCTTCAAAACCACCTTCCCTTTGTGTCCACGAGTCTCCATCTCCTCCAGATTTTTAATGGGGTTGCAAAACTCCGAAGAATTTGTAATTCCCAACAGTTTCATTGATTTCCATAACCCCTCAGACGATGCTCCTATACCCCTTTTGATCACTCTAGCATTGCAGTTCCTCACATCCGAATGTGTAAGAGAGTTGTTCGAATAAGATTGTTCCTCGAAGTTATCTCTCTTGGCAGACCTTTGCTCTAGTTCGGAATGCAAAGGAAACAACAAGTCTGGAGGGTATGAGAAATTATCGACCCTTTCACCCAAATTAAAAATCTCCCTCATTTGCTTTCTCACCTTCATTGAATTTTTCAATTTAAAGCATTGATCATCAAAATACAGAACCTCGCCACTCCTTTATCCCTTCCTACGTGCATGGGAAAGCCATCTTCCAAGAAATCAGCGCCCTTCTCCAATATATCGGGTCCCACCAAAGAAAATTCAGATTTATTATTAAAAATATCTGCACTAGATGACAAAACCGCACCCTTGTCTCTTTTAGTTGAAAAGCCTATTTTTCCTGAATCCAAATTAAGATGATGGGCCTCCCCCAAAATAACGTTAGGCCCATTACAAATGGGGCCCTCAGCTGCCATTCCCTTAAAGCAAGATTTGTTGCCTCTCGCCTCATCTAATCCCTGCTTCGCTGTTTCAAAAGCAACAGAGCACTTCTTTCCAAAAAAATCATCGTTCCCGGTACACTCCACCCTAGATAGACTTTCACTAGAAATGCTATCAGATCCACCCTGAACTTCCTTCACTGACAGAGAAAATCCTTCTTTGTGTCCTGCTTCCTTAGCACCCTTTCCATGATGTCTGCCTCTCTGCTCCTCTGATTTAGACTTTACCTTTCCTCTGACACGATTCTGGGGACTCGAGCCAATATCGCCTACCCACGCACTGTCTGCAACCTTCTCCTCCACCTCCTCTGAAACTCTCTCTGCTGTGGAGTCTGAGTCAACCGACTCCTCCGAAGAAAACACCGAATCGGAACAGGCGTCCTCCAGATCCCCCACCCTCACCATCGCATCTTCCTTCACAAGAATCTTGTACCATTCACCATCCACAGAGACATCAATCTTACTGTTAATCGTATCGATCTGGTTAGTGAACACCATCACGTTTGTGACGTCCATCCTGATATGTTTTCCTTCAAGCCCGTCGTCGTTAGCCACCACCCCAATATCGGAATGAAGGATCTCGCAAAATCGTCTGTTCCTCACGAAGCAAGGAATACCATAAATAGACACCCACACCGTTCTGATGCATTCTACGTCCTTCTTCGACCACTTCCTGACCTCCTTGAACCATCGTTCTTTCCAATCCCCTGCATCCCTTAATAACAACTCTAAATCCCCCGCCGTCTTCTCTTCCAACAAGCACATATTAAGGCCTAGAGGAGTGTATATTTGTTTTTATTGCTGAGTTTTATTTTCCTTTATCTACCTCATGGTCTCTTTTAATTGAGTTTACGCCATGTAGAATATGTGACTTACAAAGTAATGATGGATCTTAACAACTTCTCTTAATTGATATATAGTTATTAAGTTATGAAACTACCTAATTTTTTGTGACAATCCCTTTCCTAATGGTTCTTTCCTAATGGTCATTTAATGTTTAGACGTATGCATGTTTTTGGTTTTTGTAAGGATCCAAAGAGTAAAACATAAAAAATTGCATCTTGATTTCCTAAAAGAACCAAAGTTTGGGACAAAAATAAAAACTTAAAAGGCTCATAGTTTAGGGAACGAGGAGTAATTTGAATTATGTTGCTTAAAAAATATGGCTGAAAGGCTATTTTTGGTGAGTAAAATTAAACAAAATCATTTATAATTATTTTAGCAAAGCTAATTACGTTACATTTTATCGAAGAAGTCTCGCCTATGTTTGGTACATGTGCATAGATGAATTTTTTATCTTTCAATTTTAAAGTTTCTATACTTGTGTATCTTATACAAAGCTACTTTATTTGGCAAGGTTCAGTACACTCCTTGTTTCATGCACCCATAATTCCTTGTTTCATGATACCCTCTCATTTGGGTTTCGGCAACTTCATATTAAACTCACACATTAGCATCTGGTTACATGATATGACACAATGCTCCAAATCATTACACCACAAACCAACAAAGAACAAATGAAAAAACCCAACCATCAATTAAATAATCTTTAGTTTTATATTCGAGTGAAAACACTTAGTTATTATAAGAAACAAGAACAGTCAACAGAGTCGGCTTTGGGCAAGGGCAATCAAACCTAAGGCCTAAAAAAATCAAATTAGTTTTTTTTTGTGATCATTCACATAATCCCACCATCCTTTTAGTAAAACAACCTTATCCTTTTAGTAAAACAACCTTCTATGGTTGTTTTCTTTCAATGAGCTTTGGCCAAACACCGAATTTAGTTCATGTGCATATATTTATGTTTTAATGTTGCTTCAAATTGCATCTTGTCACATCATTACTTGATGTCTTTGATTTAGAATGATAATTGTGAAAGCAGTAAACATTTATAATTCGGTTGAAATATGCTAATGGCTACATTGATGTTATTTCTATTTTATCAGTTCTTTTTGTATGAATATGTAATCAATGATTATAACAGACTAAGTAATTTCAAAATGCAATATAACTTGGCTACACCTTTTAATTAATTTTTAAAAAGAAACTATTGTGTGCTAATGTTCTTCTCTTTTCTTAACATTACTCCCTATGGTAAATTTTGTATAGCAGGATTATTTACTATGTTATGTTTTTTCTCAATTTAATAGGCTATATATTAGGGGTGCCAAACGGGCATTTCCCTCCTATTAAAATCGGTCCCGCAAAAACCTAAAACAAAAGGTAAGGCGTGCATAAATGAGAGTGTAGGTTTAAAATCTCAACCCTCTCTCTATATATACCATAAAAACATAAAGAGAATCCATTACATAGATCTAACTTTCATATAATGCTCATCATCAAACTCAAGTTTTCACAATATCAATTTGATATTATAAATGAAAAAACAATCAAATTAAAAGCCTTGAACCTTTTTCTTGCTTATATACTCCTTCTTTATTTAATTATTAAGTTAATTTCCTATATAATATTTTTAAGTTTTTTCTTCTTTAGTAAATTGTTGTCTTCATAAATTCATAAATCCTAAATTAGATAGAGGATGAAAATATAATCCACAACAAATTCAATTTGCTTTTAAGAAAAGACCATTTAATCTCTAATTTTCTTTTATTGAACAACGCGTGATATTGTCTAGCCTTTTTGAAGCATATGGAAGATAGATTGGTTGAACTGCAAGAAAGTCGTACAAGATAGAAAATTGAATCCAAATAGAAGGAATCAACAAATTAGTTTGTAATAACAGGATTGTAGCGTGTTGATAACTTGGTTACAAAAACTAATGAAATTTTAAAATTATATTAGAATTTGAGAAGCTTCAATAAAATTAATCATTATTTGCTTTTCCGACTAATTTATAGGCTAGATTCACTTATTAGAAAGATCTGTCATCCAAGATTTCAATACCAAGGACTATTTTGAAATATTAATAATTTGAATGATAAAAATATCAACATGCTACTATTTGTAAGATGAAGGAAGTGATTCTATTAACTGGTCAATCTAAATGCAAAAGAAATTGTTGTTCTAAAACTTCTACTATAATGCAAGCTCATTTCTTTCTCTGATGTTGTCATTTTCTTAAGTAGAAGTTTGATAAAATGCAAGTTTACCTCATAAAAACCAAAGAAATTTGAATTTTAAAATTAAAATTATAAATCCCAAAAAGATTAATAAGAGTAAACAAAAAATACTATTAATTTTAAAATCAATATAAATATATAAAATGTAAAGTACCTGGAAAAACCATAACTAACCTTTTGATTACACGCTTAAACTATTCTGATTCCAAGGTTAAAATTGACTAATTATATAATCCTTGATTTATATTGATTTGGCAATAAATGCCGCTGAGGTGTCAACACTAAATTTATTCTAACCATTTATATTTATTTTAAATCATAATATTATTTATTCCATTGAATGATTAAGATTTCCACTGATACGTTCCACACAGTATTCAAAGGTCACACAGTATTCAAAGGGCAGTTCCACACGGTATTCAAAGTCGGCACACAACTTTTTAGAATTGGTTCACTTTCTAGAGTTTCTTCTCATTAACTGCATCCTTTTGTATTCACTTCTGTTTTTTCTATAAAACCCCTCACATATGCCCATCAATGTCACAACTTCTCCTCTTTATCCTTCACCATTGTTATTCCATTCTTCTTCTTTTAACTTTGCACTGTTTCACTATTAAAAGATTTATGTTTTCTTTAAGCACGATTTAACGGTTTAAAGATATATGTTCGTTTTCGGTGTTGTTGTGTTGTTTTTTTTCAATGATTTTAATACAACCTTTTTTGTTTGAATTTGTTATTGTTGAATTTTGATCAAAGTGGAAAATTATATTGTGAACTATTTATTTGTTTTGTGATTTAGTGTTGTGTTTTTCTAATGGTTTTGAACGGTTATGGCAGGTTGTTGTTTGGAGGTGATAGGAGACTGGAGATATTCCTTCATGTTGTAGAGAAGGGATTGTCATGGCTATGGAGGTTTATTGATATAATGCAAGAGGTTGGCTATAAAAATCGATGGGGTGGAAGAAGAGATTGGCTGCATAAATCGATGGCTTGGCTTCGATAAGGGAAGAAGAATCGGTCATCAATATCATTATTAGGGTTTCATTTTCAAAAGAAAATTGGGCTTACATTTATATGACCCAATACTTTATATTTTTTGTTAGGTTTTTTTATTTATAATTTTTTTCTTCAAAAGTCTGTAAAATTTTCCATAGTAGTATAGTGTTTATTTAATAGATTACTTTTATTTAAATAACTATTTTTTTTTAATCTAATAACTTTTAAATAAATAATTATATATAAAAATAAATTATTAAAGAATTTATCATATATTAAATAAATATAAATGTATAATTATAATAAAAATATTTTAAGAAGATAGTGTAATTGTAGTGTGGATTAAGAAATTGTTGAGTGAAATTTAAAATTTATTATGTAAAATAAAAATTAAAAATTGTTGAGGGAAGATTCACTTAGTAATAGGGATGGCAACGGGTGCCCGCGGGTGCGGGTTTTATACTACCCAAACCCGCACCCGAAATTACCACCCGAACCCAAACCCAAACGCTATTCGGGTGACAAAATAACACCCACGCCCACACCCGCTAGGTTCGGGTTTTTTCACCCAAACCCAAACCCGCAACAAAATACATAAAATATATTTTTCCTACAATTTTCTTACAACTTTCCACAATATATATATATATATATATATATATATAATATATATTATATAATATATATATATATATATATTATATAATATATATTATATATATAATAATATTATATATATCATATATATATAATATATATTATATAATATATATATTATATAATATATATATATAACCCAAACGCTATTCGGGTGACAAAATAACACCCACGCACACACCCGCTAGGTTCGGGTTTTTTCACCCAAACCCAAACCCGCAACAAAATACATAAAATATATTTTTCCTACAATTTTCTTACAACTTTCCACAATATATATATATATATATATATATATATATATATATATATATATATATTATATAATATATTATATATATAATAATATTATATATATCATATATATATAATATATATTATATAATATATATATTATATAATATATATATATATATATATATATATATATATATATATATATATATATATATATATATATATATATATATATATATTTATATTCGGGTGTGATTTCGGGTTTCGGGCGCGGGTTTCACACTACCCAAACCCGCACCCGAAATATCGGGTGGCACCTGAACCCAAACCCAGTCAACTCGGATTTTCACCCGTTGACTCGGGTTCGGGTGCGGGTGGGCCCCGCGGGTTTGGGTCTGTTTGCCATCCCTACTTAGTAAGAAGGGAGTTGCATCTGCTTAAATTTTACGTTTTAATGTTCAATGTTCAAATAAATAAGGGTATATTTTATTTATTTAATAAAACAATCGTACACATTTTAAATTGATTACACAATCAATTACCATTATAATAAAATTAAACAATGTTTATTATTATTACTTATTACTTATGCATATCGTCAAAACAATTCTTAAGAGTTAAAAAAGAAACAAATTTCATTAATATGTTTTTTTATCATCCTAAAATAATATAAATCGATAAATTAAGTTTAAAACGTGTTAACAATTTATGAAGTTAAAGAGTACATATTTATGCAAGTTGCACGTAATTATATATCTATGCAAAATATATTTTTTTAATGATAAAAGAGTAACATTTATACTATAAATTATTATAAATTTTGCCTAACTAACAAAACATGAGAAAATTATGATGTGAATACCCAACTTTCTTATGAAACACACTATTTTATCATATTTTTTAAATTTAAAACATCACCAAAGATTGTAAATTTCTGATTCTCATATTTTTTAAATTTAAAACATCACCAAAGATTATAAATTTCTGAATAGACTTACACGCGTAATATTAATAGAAAAAAATTATACCTCACTCAATTGTAAAGTGTCCATCATATTAAAATATTTATATTACCAATACAATTTAATAATAATACTAATAAGAAATATTTTAATTTTGTTTTTTACATCACTAGATTTTATTGAATTGATCTATATAAAAACAGGTTTTAGTTTATAACTAAAATATAACTTAATATTTATGATATATTTTAATTTAGTATTAAGAATATGCACGTTGAAATATTTATGATATATTTATGATATATTTATTTTGACAAACCCTAATATTTATATCCTCAACTATTTTGTTTGTCTTTTTTGTTAAAATATTTTTATTTATTTATTATTATTATTATTATTATTATCATTATTATTATTATTATTATTATTATTACTATTATTATTATTATTATTACTATTATTCGACCCGTACGTTCGTACGGGTCTATTAGGAGACTAAAATTAATATACAAAATTTTTCTTTTATTCTAATTATAATATATCACATACTAACATAGAAAGTTACAATATACTTCTAAGAGTCCTTCTTTACCCAAATTTACAACCACGTATCTAAAGTTCCATAACAAAAACATAAAATAATATACATATTTGCTCATAAACTCCGCATACAAATTTATAAAACAAACAATCTATCAACTTCGCGCGCACAAAAAAAAAATTTAAAAACATATTTAAGCATAATTTTAAGAGTGAGAATATGTTAATTTTTAAAAATATCTCTAAGAAGTTATTATAAACAATTAATTTAATTTTTAATTATTATCATTATATATTATTATCAAGCATACTAAATTTTATATCAATTTAAAGTTATTATTATTTATTACATTTTTTAAAAAAATTTATATATTTTTTAAAATTATTTAATGAAATATCAAATAATTTAAGATTTACAAAATTTGTATATTTTCTAGAGTTAAACTTCTATTATGAAATTTTTCTAGACAAAAAAATAGAGAAAATATTCATTTAAACTTGAAATTTCATTTAGATATTCATTTAGAACTGAAATTTCACGGGGAGCTATCATATATTGTAGGTTTGTAAAAATTGTAAATATGATATAATAAGAAAGATTTAAAACTGATATTTGACGAGAAGCTGTTATAAAATTTAGTATTGGAAAAATTGACTAATATCTAAGAAGTAATGTTATTCGAATTGGAAAAATGATTTGATTCAAATATGTAGTTTTAAAATTAACTCATATGGATTCAATTGAGTTTTGTTAATTCATCTGGATTCACGGGTAGACGTAAACCTATCTATGAGATAGCAATTGTATACTGTCATTTTAATCTCCATCTTTTAAATAATTTATTTGCTTCTGTTTTATATAATTGAAATTAAATAATCGGTTGTACGATTTATTGTAAGTACGAATCAAAGTTTAAAAGTTGGTGCATATTTATATCTAACTATGTCAATGTTAATCAATTGAAAAAAATTACAATTTTATAAATGATAGTTTGATAGACAAGTGATGTGAATCCAAACGGGACCCGTGCGATAGCACGGGTTTCTTACTAGTGATGTATAAAATGAATGTATATATTTTTGATTTTTTTTTCTAAATTAATGCAAATGTTATGTATATTTTTTAATTTTTTATATGTATTAGACGAATAGATTTGGAGCAAAAGCTAGGATATGACACAAGTCAAGTGTAAATTTCTAAACCTAGTAAGACTAATGAATATTTAATTGGAAGTTAATTTGCAAGAATAGTTTTTAAGAGTTTGGTTTGTTTTAGAGTAAGGTCAGTTTGTCTCCATCATGACTTAAATATTATAAGTACATGCGTGTTGAATTTGAAAATTTTAACCATATGCAAAATAAAATGTTATTAACCTTTTTTGTGCACTAAATTTATTAAAACCTGTATGATGGATTATACATTTTCTTTATTCAACCAAATATTATTATCCGATCTTCTGTATTCAACAACACAATATTATCACATATTATTCATTCATCCACTTGTTATTATCATATCTTTTTTATTCAACCACATATTTTTAATATATTCAACAACTCATTATGGTATCAATATTTTTCATATAATTACACATTATTATCATATCTTTTTTCAACCACTAGTTATTATCACATTTTTTTCATTCAACTAATTTTTTATAATCATATTTTCTTCCAACTCTAAAATATAACCATTATATTTCTCTTTTTTTTCCACACAATACACTCCTCACTCATTCTTCTTACTCATAATTTTAATCTACAAGGTCATTGTGTGGATAAGAGAGAATCATACAAAAACACAACAAAATTATAGAAGAGTTTGTCATATTAATTTACTTATTTAAATTATAATAGTTTTATCTACTTATTTTTATTTAATTATTAATTTATATTCTTTCCAATTTATTTATAGAAATGTTATATTCATCTACACGTTAAGTTTTTATTTATACTATTATCATCTACTTATTTTTTGAAAATATGATAAAAGTTGCTTCTTATAATGTATTTGGTTATTTCTCTCAAATATGGTTTAGTTTATATTGAGAGAAAATTATTCAATATATTATTTACTAAACAACTTTTTTTATTTCTAGAACAATAAATCTCTTTATAAATCCTAATGAGTTGTTATTGAGAGAAAATAATGTATTTGGTTATTTCTCTCAAATATGGGTTAGTTTTTATTGAGAGAAAATTATTCAATATATTATTTACTAAACAACTTTTTTTAGTTCTAGAACAGTAAATCTCTTTATAAATCCTAAATATTTTTTATTTAATTTATATATCTTAATGATTTAAATAAAAGTAAATATTATAGTACTTCTAAAATAAATTACGATACATATATATATATATATATATATATATATATATATATATATATATATATATATATATATATATATATATATATGACTTATAATAGAGGGTTAAATATAATTTTGGTCCATATGAATAGTTATAATTTTCTTTTTAATCCCTATTAAAAAAATTAAATATTTTGATCCTTACAAAATTTGTATTAATTCAGTTAAGTCCGGGTTATTTTCTAAAATTTTGAAAGTTGTTTAATTACCCGTTAACTTTAAATTTTTGAATAATATTTTTCTTAAAAGTTTAGAATACTATAAAATATTTCTTTAAAAAATCTTAGAATTTATTACAACGAGAAGAATTAAATATAAAATTTTTAAATATTAAAAAATAATGATAAAAGTAATAAAAATTTCTACTTATAAATCAAATTTTGAATTTTTTTAAAGAAAAATTTTTATCAATCTAAATATGTCTACAAATTAATCATTCAAAAATACATATTGAATTTAAACAAAATTTGATAATTTATAGGAACCAAAAAAATATTTAACCCTACGATAATAATTAGAAGAAGATATTATATCAATATTTATTTCAAAATTTATATATATATATATATATATATATATATATATATATATATATATATTATTGAGTGCCATGATATGCTTTCTCCTATAGTTATATATAATCTCATATTGAGATTCAAAGTTTAAAAAGCACATCCCACTTGTAAATTTTTCGTTTCACATATATACATGACACTTTTAAATAGTTATTCAAGACTGTTATTCAAAACTGAAAGTCTGAATAGAATTAAGAATCTGTTACCATCTTGAGTAGAATTAAGTATCAGTTAACATCTGTTTAGTATTAGTGTAATTTATTTATGTTAGCATTGTGTAGCCATGATAGGGAAATTTTTGAAATATCCCTTTATAAAAGTCGATTAAATCCTTTCCGATGTCGAAAAAACCTTTTGTCAATATTAAATTTATAGTTGAAAATCATTTTAAATATTATTTTATTCAATAATAAAGATAATTTTTAAGCAAATAGACCATTTAAAATAATGTACTTAGTTATTTTTTGTTAATTTTTTGAGAGAATGATACGTGTTAATAGAGTGGTTGTCAAAATACTTTTGTACTTTTTGAACTCTTCATGTCTAACTCTCTTTAAATCCCAGATATTTTCTTATTTAATCGTATATATTTAAGATAATAAATCGAAATAACTATTATAAGGACATATTTGAAACATATATAATAAAAAAAATTAAGGAAAAAACTTACCAAGAACTCTTTTAAACTATCTTTCATGAAATGTTGTAAGCAAGGTTTTGTGATGAGAATTGACATCGTAGAATTCATATCTCAAAATATTATATATTCAAAATTAGGAATTTCTTAATGCAACCTTTGTACCCAAAAGCACTTAATGTAATATACATCTCGCATGAGGGAAAAGAAGAAATGCAAGTGGTATCCCGCAAGTAAAGCGGAATACTAAAGCGTCGAAATATGAAAAGAAATGCGGTGTCCCACAAATAAAGTGGAATACAGAACACGCGAGCGGCAGTTCGTTTCAGGATTTCCTTTCATCAAAGTCAGCAAATGGCAGTCTCTTTCCGCAGAAGACAGGTTGCTCACTCTCTCCCAAGCGGAGATAACGGATGGCAGTCTTCTTCACGAAGACAGTTTGTTTCAGTATTTCCTTTGTTAAAGTCAGCAAATGGCAGTCTCTTTCAGCAGAAGACAGTTTGCTCACTTTCTCCCGAGCGGAGATAACGGATGGCAGTCTCCTTTACGAAGACAGTTCGTTTCATTTAGGAATTCCTCAGCAAAGTCGACAAATGGCAGTCTTTCTTTTTAACAGAAGACAGTTTGTACACTTTTCTCAGCAAAATCGACAAATGGCAGTCTTTCTTTTCAACAAAAGACAGTTTGTTTACTTTTCGTTCCCCTAGCGGTCGACAAATGACAGTCCTTCGCAAGAAAGACAGTTTGTCTGTACGCAAGGAATAGGCAAATGGCAGTTCTTCTACAAGGAACAGTTTGTCTGATTACGGTTGTTTCACTCTGCCATCAAAGTTAGCAAATGGCAGTTTTCACCCGAGAAAACAGTTTGTTAACTACCCGACGGAGTCAATGAATGGCAGTCTTCGTCAAGGAGATTGTTCAGATACCTCCGGCGACACTAATCCCTGTCAGGGTTGACGAATGGCAGTCTTCCTCCTGGAAGACATTTTATCAACTCTCCAACCTAAGTCGATGAATGGCAGTTTTCATCTCGAAGACAGTTCATCCGCTTTCAAGAAAAGTCATTAGCTCCTCAAAAGGACGCATGGTCATTTGGCTTCTCTTGAAGATATCCCATCGAAGGAAAGAATGAGGAAGTTTTTTTTGTCATCCATCAAATGGCATCTCTCTGACAGACATCGGCGAGAAGTTTGATGAGGAAACTTACCGTTGGAAATTTTCTCTTTATCTAGGATATCGTCCAAAATTACAGATAAGGCCAGTTTCGCAGTCAAAATATTCGAAGCAAAAGGAGGAGTCCAACTCCTTATTCCCCGCCAAGTGCGACAACAGGATCGAGTCATGCAAGGATTCTATTATCATTTACAACATCTCAGGAGCGCCAAAAATTCGGGCATTCTTTGGTATTTAAGTCTCTTTCACACAGGCGAGTTCGATATATCAATCTCTCTCCCTCCGGATGAAAGAAACTTAAATAGGGGCATCTGTCATACCCTAATTTTGACCCCCCCTGAGATGTCATATCTTCAGGCTTTTCATCAGATTAAAACAGATATTCAGAACAGTCACTTGTTCATCTGGTGCTCAATCGAGGATGTTCAGAAACAAAAGAGTTCAAGCAAAGGATCAATCAATAAAATGAATGGTCTCTGACACAATCATAGGACTCAATTGATTAATTTATCCACCTATGGTTGATTAGACACCCAGTCATTTGAGCTCAGGTATGCTCAGGTCACCAGACTAGGGTTTTGAGCCTATCAAGGATTATAATCAGGGATCACACTTGGGAAACCCTAAAAAGCTCCAGGATATCTATCAAAGGCTTCAATCATATTCAAATGATCCATATGACAATATCCATTGGGCATTTCACTTCAATTCAAGATCCACAGTCATCAATTTCATCTGGTCGACAATTAAGGTTTTTAACCTAATTCACCTGGACAGTTGACTTTTAATCAAGACATGGATCCAAAACTCAAAACATTGTTCAAGAGCTTCTATTACCTCAACATAATCCATGCATAATATCCATTTAAAGAGGAGATCTTGATTCCACACAAAAGTCCAAAATCTCACTTCATCTGAAAAAGTCAACTGTATAGGATCACCTTTGACTTTTAGGATTTTTAGTCAAACCATGACTTTTAAGAATCAATATCATCAATATATGATTATTAAAGTCATTTGACCAAAGAAATTCAAGAAAATTCATCAAAAATCAAAAAGTCAAAGTTTGACTTTTCATACTTAGAAAATTTTCTAAGTGTTTTTCAAGTGGTTTTTACCAAACTTTGGAAGGGAATATCTCAATATTTCACCTACAAACTGAAAAAAACTTCCAACATGAAAGTTGTAGATTTTGATCCAATGAACAACTTTGTCACATATGATTTTTTGGCTAAAAATCAACCATTGAAGAGATATGGAGCTTCAAAGTGACTGCCTTCACAAAACTAGCAAGAAAACCCTAGTTTTCTTCAAACTTTATGGGACTTTTTCACTAATTTCCGTAAGGATTTTGGGCAAACACCAAACTAATGAATTCAAATACATGTTAAGGACTTTCCAAATTATGGTCAACCTACTCCAAATTCATTTTGAGCTAAGAGTTATGCTTGTTCAAAGTTGGCCTCATGAAGGATAATTATAGGTCATGCATCATTTTGAAACTTTGCAATTTTGTGCATATGACCTCACAAATGGATGCTACAAGACTCATAACACATCTGAAAACATCCCATGCATTCATTTTCACTATGGCATAAGGATTGAGGAAGATTCCCAAAACAAGAACATGTGATTATGTAATGATTACATTTGGGAATTTATGGCAAATGGATGAATCATCAAAGGAATCTTCTCACCAACCAATTAGAGCTCATTCTGCATCAGAAATGTTCCCTAAGATCAGATAGAATCAATGGATAGGGATCTAAACTCGTTTTGGCCATCATTGCATTTTGGATATTCCTTGAATTCCTTCATGGCCAAGAAATCAAAACTCCCTCATTAAGCAAGCTCACTCCCTCAATCTGTACAGAACCATTTGCCTATAAATATAAGTGCTCTCTTTCATATTAAACACACCAAAGCAACTATATTCCTTGCTTTCTCCTTCTCTATCTCATGCTTATTATTTTTCAAAGTTCTTTGGCAAGAAGAATCGTTTTCTTCAAACCAGAGCTTTTCTTTAGAAAAGTAAGCATTCTAACATCTCAAGGGGGTTTCATTTGAGGTGATCCAAGCACCTGGATCACTTCTGTAAGTGGAGGAACACCATTGTTGCTTTCACTTTGGAGCTCATGCAGTTGGAGGTCCATGGAGTAATTCAGAAGGTGTCAAGCGAATCCAAGCATTCAAACACGTTCCTTAGGGTGTAGTGAAGCTATTCAGATGGTTGTAGCTCATCTGTAACTGCAGATTCATCATCCTCCATGTTCACTTGAAGCTCAAATTGAAGGGTTTGGGTAGAACAAATCTGAGGTATTCAAGCCACAATAAACATTCAGTTAGCATCACTGAGTCCCAAGGAAGCTTTTAGGATCGTTCACACAAGCCCAGGTGTTCTCCATCAAGCTCACGACCTCCATTTTCAGAGGTATTTTTTTAGACTCTGACCTACTTATTCAAGTACTCTTTCTCATATATCTCGATACCAGTTTGCTCAACATCACTAGAGGATCAAAAGCCCTCTACTCTCATGTCGCACGCTCGCGAAAAATGAACAGAGTCGCCACTAGTATATTTATCCCATAAGGGAAAGGAATATCAGAAAACCTAACAAAGGAAGGAACAGGGTCTTGCGACCAGAGAATCAAGGTACAGGAGTCGGTTACGCAAGGGGAAGGTATTAGCACCCCTCGCGCCCATCGTACTCGATGGTATCCACCTATGTTTGTTTCTATCTAAAGGGTGTGTACTATGTCTATCTATATGTGAATGCATGCAAAAAGAAATACGGGGAAAAGAAGGAAATATTTACAAATGTGCTCGTTCAAGCCCCGCGACTTGATGCCTACGTATCCTTTTCAGGAATCAGAGCGCTGTAGTTCGGCTCCATAGTTTTGTTTGTTTTTGTGTTTTTTAGTTGGGCGGAGTTAACGCTCGCGCTCTTGCATAAGGGATCGACCTAGGATGCAATGGAGCGGAGATAACAATGCCCTTAAGAAAGGAGAGAGAAGAGAGAGAGTTTGAGCGTTTCGAGGAAATCCCTAAAGCAAGGGAAACTCGAGTTGCTCTATGGTTTGTGTTTTTTAGAAATTGGGAACTTACGCCTGAATGGGACCCTAAAGCAAGGGAGATCCAAGCACTCGAACGTTCCCTAAAGCAAGGGACGTTCAAGCTTCCATTCCCTTTTTAAGAATTTTCACTTTGATTATTAGTGTTTTAAGTATTTTCTTTGTATTTTTTATGGGGATTTTTATCCAAGTATTTATTAGATGTTTTAGGTTGTAAAAGAAAGAAGAATGCAAAAGGGAACTAGTCCTAATTTCTACATCTATGTTATTGATCATCCTAAAAGAAAGTGGGGGAGGAAAAAACAATTAAGCATTGAAAAATATTCACAAAAGGAAATTAAACTCTAAGCTAGTCACGAAAATATTCACAAGCAATTACATTTATTCATGTGAGAAGCTAATTTTGAATTATCAAAGAAAAACTATTTATTTATTATTTATGAGTTTTCAATCAAAATTCAATTAAAAGAAAGTAAGGTTTCTAAAAATCTAATTAGTTAGAAAAAGTGTTTTAGTCATTTTTTAAGAAAAGAAAAAAAATTGAATTAATAAGCAAAAGAAAGTAAAATAAAATCACTTTTATTTGTTTTTTTTTGATTAACAGCATGGGGGTGCAGAAAGTATTTCATGTGAACTAGAAATCAGTTAAAGGTAAAACTGGGCTTAACAGGGGGGTGGAAACAGTAAAGGTGCTCAGGCCCGGTCCATTGAGGTGCGTATGTATCAGCAGAGGAAGGGTGTGATTCCGAAATTGCTATGGGGCCCAAAGCGTTATGGCCCAAGCATCATCTTATTCCACTTCATTTATTTCACTTGCATTATTCCATCATGTGTCATCATTATTCACACTATGATTTTATTAACAAGAAAAGTTATGTGAATATTACGTAGACTCATATCAACCGGTCAAGGATCAATTTAAGTCAGAAAAAAACAAAATAAGGCTCAGCCAACCACACAAAGCCACGTTAGCACTCAATGATTGAAATAAGACAAACTCAGCAAAAATAATGGGAAAGGGACCAACAGCAAGGTGCCACGTGCACCGGTGATGCAAATGATATCAACATCACCGCGGATGCCGGAGCCAAGTTCAGATCATCTTCTCCGGCCAGCCTACGGCGGAGACTGATTAAAATTTCCAGAAATCGAACAAAGTACCACTGTTCCATTCAGAATTTTGCGTAGATCACAGATCTGGTACTAGTTCCCATTGATTCTTTCTTAAACTTCCAAACCGCACACAAGCATAAAACCCTAACACCTAGCATACTCATCAGAACTCATGCTAACGGCGTGAAAATGAATCTTACGTCTCATAGCGCTCAAATACACGAATCAATCATCCAAACATCAAGCATAGCACGTAAGACTAGTCTCATTCTCTTTATCAAGATTTAACATATGCTACAAGATTATGAACAAGATGCATATGGTTTTGAAGCGCTCAGATGCGAGGTTCAAAGAGTTTAGACGCTTACCTGAGCACTTCTTGGTTCAGTATGGAGAGGAAGCTGCACAAACCCTAGCCTCCGGTGATAACCGTGAGCGCGCACTAAACAGTTTCTCTAACCACCGTGAAGTGAGCTTAGCCGGCTGAACGCTTCGAGCTCGCGATGAAGGTGAAGACCTTGTTCAGTATGGCATCATGATGGCAATGGATGAACGTGATTGATGCTGAAGTTTGAGTTTGAGAAGGGGTGGCCGGAAGTAGTTAGGGGAGTTGGTTAGGGCGGCCGGAGGAGGTTGTTATGGTGGCAGGCGGTGGTAGAATGAGTGAAGGGGGAGAGAGAACCGGGGAGGAATGAGGAAAGAGAGAAAGAATGAAAGTGAGAGAGAGAGGAATGTGTAGTGTATAAGGAATGTATCGTGAGTGAAATTCCCTTGAGTGAGTGAGCTTTGAACTGTTTATATAGGGTAAGTGTGAAAAGAATGGAAAGGTTTTTTTGGGTGTGGGGCTTTAGTGATGTGAAATTTGCAGCAAGGTCATTTCTTGGGTGTGGGACTTGGAAGGCAATGCTTAGTGAGCAAGTATGTGCAATTGGAGCAAGCATTTTAGTGTCTTTTTTGAAATCAATGCATGCATGGGCTTTAATGGCAAGTGATAGTGGATGGTTGTATTCTTGGCTATCAATATTATGCATTATGGATCCGATATCCCTTCATGCAGCAAATGGTTAGCATGCTTCCTTCTTGTACTCATATCTTGATACATACTCCATCATTCATCTCAAACTCAGGCTCCCATTAAAGAGGCCATGGTATATATCAAATTTCATGTTGGAAATGTTTTGAGAAGAGGCCTGGAACTCATTCAACATGCGCTTCAATTTGGAGGTGCACACTTGCATAGGTGTCTGGGTGCGCGACCTGAGGTTTTATGCCTGGCAGCTTTGCCAATACGCATTTCCATGAGCGTGACTTTAGGTACCTCTAGCTAGCTCGATATGCGTCCAAAATCAATGTTGCTGGGCTTATTAGATAGAGGACATGGCAAGGAGTGGTTTAGAATCAAGCTTGTTCAAGATAGTGGCTTGTGGAGGAAGAAATTTGAGTCTGAATCTGGCCCACCATGTGTTTGACAAAAAGCCTTGCGCATGCCTTGAACTTCTGCTCAGCCAGACGCGTCATTGTGACTTGATGAGGGCACGACTTTGAAGACTTATATCTCATTCCATATTTGTCCAATTGTGCCAATTCTTGTTTCAATGGATAGAGGGGATGGCAAAGAAAAGGATGATACCAAGTTTGCATTCATGGCATTTTTGTAGAGCTCAAAAAATGGCTGGATATTTGGCATGCCATGTGTTTGTGAAAATGCCAGGTCATGACCTGACTTGTGACCTGGAATATGACTTGGTTCAAATGAGTTTCCAGCAACTTCACACCACTTTAACTCTTCATACAAGCTTCAAATGAAAAAGTGTCCAACTACAAAGTTGTTCTCCTCCATGAGAGGAACAACTTTGATGTTGGAATTTTCTTCAAAAAATGCCATTTGCCACGTGTAATCCAATGCTGAAGTGGACTGCCCAACAAGATTTAAAGTTCCAAAATATTTTCTAAGTGTTGGAAACTTTCTATTTTTGTTATTTTCCTATTTTTGGCAATTTTTTGTCAAACTCCCGATTTTATCCATTGTTTGACTTTCCTTGCCCGATTTTCCACCAAAAGTCAATATTTGAATAATTCTTCTGATTTTGACCCAAAAGTCAGTTGTTCTGACGTTTCTGACTATTGACGAAATTCCTGATTAAATCTCCTCTAGTCAAATCCAGTCAAACAAACGCATCCACATAGTCAGTATGAGAACTCTTCCACACATAGAAGCCATTCCTGATCAAATGTTGACCCGGAAGTCAACTGGTTGACCTTGGTCAAAGAGACCCTGATTTGGGAGACCAGATGATTTGCAAGCCATTATCCTTCAATCAATGCCTTGAATCGAGATTGAGAAAACCCTAATCCAGGAGGGCTTTCTTGAACACAGAACCACATGATTATACCCCAGTCTCCTTATTCTCTGATCAAAATTCTTTGCAACAGAGCTTTTTCTTGCTAGCCCTTGAATAGCACCTATGATATGAATGCATGGGTATGGATTATGACCTAAATGATGTATGTACTTGAATGCAGAGCCTAAGCCAGTTAGAAGTTAAAGGGTAGGACAAATTTGGGGTATGACAGCTGCCCCTATTTAATCGCCTTAAACCTGAAGGTGAGATTGGCGTTAGCCTTTCGAGCATTCGAGGTAGAAGAAGATTAAATATCAAAGTACCAGAAATTTGCCCTAAAGAGAAGATGGTGTAAACGATGTCTTTATTTTTGTTTTTGTTTTGATATCTGCTGGGGACAGAGAAAATTTATTTTTCTGATGGAGTATATACAGTGAGTAATTGGAAGAAGGGTGATAGCTTGTAACGTAGCCTGAGGTGTCAATACAAGGTTCTCAAAAGAAATGTTACATGAAACAATGACTGAAAGGAAATAGATCTCGTGCGATCTACGACTCGACATCGGGAAAAGACCTCGTACGATCTTCAAGACAGAAAGGAAATAGACCTCGTGCGATCTACGAAGACAGGAAGATATAGATCTCGTACGATCTACGACTCGACATCGGGAGAAGACCTCGTGCGTCCTTCAAAACAGGAGGAAGAGTAGATCTCGTACGATCTACGACTCGACATCGGGAGAAGATCTCGTACGACCTTCAAAACAGGAGGAAGAGTAGATCTCGTACGATCTACGACTCGACATCGGGAGAAGACCTCGTGCGACCTTCAAAACAGGAGGAAGAGTAGATCTCGTACGATCTACGACTCGACATCGGGAGAAGACCTCGTGCGACCTTCAAAACAGGAGGAAGAGTAGATCTCGTACGATCTACGACTCGACATCGGGAGAAGATCTCGTGCGACCTTCAAAACAGGAGGAAGAGTAGATCTCGTACGATCTACGACTCGACATCGGGAGAAGACCTCGTGCGACCTTCAAAACAGGAGGAAGAGTAGATCTCGTACGATCTACGACTCGACATCGGGAGAAGATCTCGTACGACCTTTAGGATAAGAGGGGATAGATCTCGTGCGACCTACGACTCGACATCGCCTCGACATCAGAAGGAGGGAAACAGAAAGACTTCGTGTCAGACATTTGTCAGGAACTGAGGACACCTCGTATCGGCACCACAGCTTAGAAGTGTTTGTAGTATGATAGCAGATATCAGGCAAAGTTTGTACAGGTAACAACTTTGAGAGGATGGGTCATTGTTCTGATTCAACATTGGCTCCTATTATCTGGCTTATGTTCCGTATGCATGTTTGAGTTTTTATGGCGTAATGATCCATCGTAATGGATATGCTACGCTTTCGAGGATGCAATGCTATATGCAATGAATACTATATGCAGAGAGTGCCAAATAAAGGCCCTTGGTGGAACAGAAGAGTAGGATCATTGGGGTCCGTTGCTTGTGATCTTGAACCATCATTGTGAATTGATATTGGAAACCCTACAGTACCAAAGATTATTGGTAACTGCGTTGAGGATTGGAACATAGCTCCGCTGGGGATGAAATAATTTTGCTCGACTTTCCTTACATCCTATGCTGTTTGGGGAATCATGAGTTTTGAGAGACCGCTCTTCGTCTGCCATATGGAAGAGGGATATGGACCTTTTCATGTGCTCCATGCTTACAAGTACTGATGAATTATACTCTGGAACTTTCATGTGGGATGATGATGACCTTTGTGACATATCATGAGCCAAGATGACGGCTAGAACCTGCAACCTGCGCAGAAAACAACGTTTGGATGCAAATGGTGCCCTTCAGAGCACTTTTATGTTTATGTAACATCATGTTTCGTTTTGATTTTGTGATTATTGCCCCCATGCTTTCAATGCAATGTTTAATTAACGAATTAAATCACACCTCGCATGCGCAAAAGTGAAAAGAAAGAAAGAAAGAAAACTTTTGCATCAAAAGATCATTTTATTGATGGAATGCCTGTGAATAGGCTTCTGTACAAGGAAGCAACTCCTAAATGAGGTAGTTGCGAAAAAGAAAGTAAAAATGCAAAGAGCAAAATGGCAAAGAAAAATGCTCGGATTTCCATTAAAACTGATATTGCTACAGTTCCCATATCCTCGATCCTCTCAATGCTTTGCTTCAGAAGGGCAATGGTTGGATTGATCCGTCTGTTCTGCCAAGAGCGTATAGTGGTCTTTGTGAAGGATATTCAGACTACAGCCTCTCGCTTTTGATCCCTAACTTTTGCTTGGATCGCCCTTTCGGGTTTTCAATCCAGCGGGATGCCCCTTTTTGCCTAAGTCGCCCTTTCGGGTTTTCAACTTAGCGGGTTATTCTTTTTTGTTTTATCCCTAATTTTTGCCCAAACCCTTTTGGTTTGCCGGGATGCCCTTATTTTTGCCTAGGTACGTCGACCTAGCGGGTCTTTTATGCGTAGTATTTTTTGACTGAGTCTGAATTGACTGGAAGCGGAACGTCTTCCCCATCCATCTTTGTCAGGATTAAAGCACCACCTGAAAATGCTTTCTTCACAATGTATGGTCCCTCATAGTTGGGAGTCCATTTGCCCCTTGGATCGGTGTGAATTGGCAAGATCTTCCTTACGACTAGGTCACCTGTGTGGAATTCTCGAGGCCGAATTTTCTTGTCATACGCTTTCTTGATCCTCTTTTGGTACAACTGGCCATGGCAGATGGCGGATAAGCGTTTCTCCTCAATCAGATTGAGATGATCAAGCCTCGTTTGAACCCATTCTGTTTCATCGAGTTTGGCGTCCATCAAGACTCTCAATGAAGGAATTTCCACTTCGACAGGTAGTACGGCCT